>NW_026705133.1:617500-917500 GCF_029867415.1 Vicia villosa
CAATTACAATCCAAGAACTGAATCACACATATTTCCTTCTTCTTGTAGTAACCTTCCCTTGATCTGAGCCGATCAAGTCTTCGAATGCAAGAACCACGATCAATCCTCCGCTCCATTACTTGTTTGCAAAATCACTCTGATTTCCAAACCTTTCGCTACGGCTGAATCTGACTCGTCTGATCTTGATTAACGAACCTTCAATAACCAACCTGTTCTTGATGAAAAACCATTAGATTTTTCCTTAAAACCCCCTTCAATACTCTTCAACCCAGCTGAGATTCACCAATCCTGCAGTTGAACGTTATCTCAACAGATATCTTAATTCAACGCACAAGGATGATTTTGTTTCATTGTGATTGACAAGAAATGATTGAGAAGATGATGAAGATGAAGTATCTTTCAGGTTTCAATTGACTCACAAAAGTTATGCTCTCAAAACGTGTTTGTGTGTCTTGTGTTGTGAATGACAAAAAAAAATCTGAAGAAAAACTGAAATATGAGTCGATGCATAACACGTATGAGTCGACACATGTGTGTAAAAAAACATGTATGTGTCGATGCAACGTGTTTCAGGTTGATGCATGCTGTTGTCGAAACACAATCCAGAAAGATTGTTTTTGTATGTGTCGATACAAGACTGTATGTGTCGATACATACTGTATCAAAATTATTTTCCAAAAAGATTGCAATAGCATGTATCGATGCAAGATGTTATTTGTCGATGCATACTATTTCAAAAATGTTTTAAAAAAATTAGAATAGTATGTATCGATGCAAGCTGATTATGAGTCGACTCATACTGTATCCAAATTGATTTTTCAGAAAGAGGAGAAGCATGTGTCAATGCAAGCACATATGTGTCGATACATGCAGTTTGAGAATTGTTTTCTAGAGACATGTAAACAACATGTGTCGATGCAAGATCCCATGTATTGATACATGCTTAAAAATTTAGCACATGTGTCGACACAAGTTGTTACATGTCGACTCATACTGAAGTGAAAAATGCTTTTATGGTTTCAAATGAATTATGAGTTGACACATGATGTTTTATGTCGACTCATCCTTCAGCATTATGAGATTTTACACTTAAAACCAATTTGTAGCATGAACTCATATGACAAAATATGATGCAAACGTAGAGATCAATTGAGATAACATTCATGGATGTCTTTATCACACATATTTTCTATCACTCAAAAACCACCCAAGGGAGCAGATCACTCACATCTAAGTCATTTCTTTATTTTTGTAGTGCACGAGAATAAACGAGAAAACTCTATTCGATAAAATATCGTTGGTCGATATGTTTAATGTGAATGTGCGATTCATGTTAAGGTTTCCAAAGTATCTTGAAAGTGATTCGTCGTCATTTGCACCCAAATACCTAAATTGGTGGGGGCGAATCGAACCTAAAACTTAGTGTAAACAAACGCTTTGGAATTTATTTTGTACAACTTTTATCGTATCGTTTTCATCTTCTTCTTGTTCATGTTTTACAGCAAACCCCCAACACAAGATCTAATAGATTCATCATTTATCTAGTTTTTTTCTTTCTTTCATCACTCTTTGGTCTGTGTCACCTTTGCAAAATTCTATTCCACTTCTAGTTGTGATAGATGGACAATGATTTTGAGATGTTGTTGCTTCGTTTTGTTGATTTCTTATTTGCCTTTGTACTTGATCTATCTGCAACTCCAAATTCTTAATAGACATTGGTGTTCTTTTGTCAGGATGATGAAAGTTGCATCTACTAATGTAGAGTTTCTTCCAACCTTAGAGTTGTTATTTTGTTGAGGGTG
Source organism: Vicia villosa (assembly GCF_029867415.1). Lineage (NCBI taxonomy): Eukaryota > Viridiplantae > Streptophyta > Magnoliopsida > Fabales > Fabaceae > Vicia > Vicia villosa. Next base: position 619,303 of record NW_026705133.1, read on the forward strand.
AGGCTGTTTTTGGATTCCCAAGTAGTTTACTTCTTCATTTATGTCTAGATGGTGTTTAGTTGACTGTGTTTTTTAATGGGGTCTGTAATTCGGCATTGCTTGTTGTTTTTTTGGATGGATTTGGATTTCTTTAATTGTTGTTGGAGTTTATAAGCCATTCATAGTTTGCATTAATAACTGACTTTGAACCATAATTTCTTTCTAACCACTCAATTTTGTCTCCTGATTCTTTTATTGATAGTTTCTATCTTGATGTCTTTGATGATCACTAAACGAAATTCTGTCTATGATTACTATTACATTTGTGGTGCCTCTTGATCCAACACAATTTGTAGTACAGGCAACCTAACCTAAAAATATTCAAAGCTAACAAAGCTTCACTTTATCTTCCCGATATACCTTAATTTCATTTTCACTTTGTGTGAAAGACCTTAATTTTTTGATGAAAAAAAGATAGATTAGCTAGTTGGTCATTGCTTGTAGTCAATCTGAAATTGTTGGGTTTAATTTTTTAATGAAAAACATTCATAATGAGAAGATCTAGTAAATATGGATGTAGTTATAGATATGTTGAGGAATTTTGCGATTGCTATTCATTTCTCCCTTTTTCCATAAAAACCTGTATGTTACTCTTGATAAAAGAAAACTAAGGACCACTGTAAAGTCTTAGTAAAAGACAATTTCTTTGTAGATCTCCTATGGGAGAACCTCTGCCGAAAACTCCAAACTAATCTTGCTTTGGAGATGCATCTTCGAAGTATTTTTTTTATAGATTTTTACAGAATTTGGAGATGCATCTCCGAAACACTTAAATTTCAAATTTAAGGTTGATTTTTAACTGTCAGGTATTTTTTCGGAGATACATCTCCGAAAAAAGCTTTTCATATACATTTTTTCTCCTTCACTATTTCATCATTTTCCTCCAAATCAAAACATAAACCCTCCCCAAAACCTCCATCATTCTCAATCAAATTTTCGTCTCCAAATCAAGTTTCAAGTAGTTTATCATACTAAAGGGAGCATACAAAGCTACAATTTGAGATAAATATTAATCATTTAATCCTTTATTCCACTACATTGTTGCTGATTTAGGATGAACAAAACTGCGTCAGTTCGGAAGTATATTTTCGAAATAAACCACCCAACAAATTTTGGAAATGTACTTCCGAAATAAGGTCTGGCAGAATTAAAAAAATAGTTTTAACATCTTTTATGTATTTTTGCATATGTTAGGTATGGTGCATCCAGACAATATTTTCGCCGATGAGTTAGAAGTTCCAGAAGAGGTCAACGTTGATAAAGAGCCGGTAAACGATGTTAAAACCATTACCGTTGCGGTGGATGTTCGACAATAATTTACAAATGATATGAGCTTCGCTTGTCGTGAAAAATTGCTTGATTGGGTTCGAAGTGAAGCTAGTAGACTTGAATTTGACATTGTTATATTAAGTTCCGACAATGGAAGTAGTAGACGGAAAGCTTTTGTCATGTTGAATTGCGATAGGGGTGGGAAGTATGTACCAACTAACCGGGTGTTAAAGCACGATGACACGGGATCGATAAAGTGTGCGTGTCCTTTTAAGTTGCGCGTGACTCGTAGGATTGATGATTTGTGGCGTTTTAGCATTATTTGTGGAGTTCATAATCATGCCTTGGAAAGCAAGTTACACGGACATCCAATTGCTTGTCGGTTGTCCCGTGAAGAGAAGGTAGTTATTTCCGAATTATCGACAATCAAAGTGGCGACGAGAAACATAATGTTTCAAATATCAAGCAAGTATACAATGAACGGCACAATATTAAAGTCATGAAAATGGGCCCGAGGTCGAAAATGCAACACCTTTTGAAACTTTTGGGCGATAACCAATATGTTTCAAGCTTCCGAACGTGTGAGGACAAAGTTACGTTACGGTGCGTGACATATTTTGGACTCATCCCGAAAGTATCAAGTTGTTCAACACATTTCCAACCGTTCTTGTAACGGATTTGACGTACAAGACCAACAAGTATAGGCTTCCGCTTATAGAAATTGTCAGTGTGACCTCCATGGACAATACATATTCGGTTGGATTTGCTTTTTTGGAATGTGAGAAAGAAGATAACTTTACATGGGCTTTAGGAATATGTAATTCGTTGTTGGTTGATCAAAAGAATATGACAAGTGCCATTATTATCTAGTAAATCTTTGGATGAAAAGAAGATAGATTAGCTAGTTGATCATTGCTTGTAGTCAATATGAAATTGCTGGTAGTTAATCTGAAACTGCTGGGTTTAATTTTTTAATGAAAAAACATTCATAATGAGAAGATCTAGTAAATATGGATGTGGTTATAGATATGTTGTTTTGCGATTGCTATTCTATTCTCCCCTTTTCCATAAAAACCTGTATGTTACTCTTGATAAAAGAAAACTAAGGACCATTGTCAGGTTTTAGTAAAATTATATTTTTTTGCCAGGCTTTAATAAAACTAGTGTGTATACCCGTGCGAGGCACGGGTTTAAATTTAGTATGATTGATTCCTATCAGTTTGATTATAATGAAATTCAAAATAGTTCAAAATAACTATTAATGATTAAGGATATATTCATGGCCTTGGAACGTCGCTGTGCGAGGCACGAGATAAAAGGATTCAAAAGAATTTTATACATAATAAAAGTATTTTCTCTCATTTTAAAGGATTCAATAAAAAATATTTTATAATTCATTCATTTTCCTAAAATATTGACTTTTGAAATAAAATTTTCAAAATATTAAAAATAACTTTTATTTATTGATTCAAGTTTTAAAATTAAGAATTGTTTTTTACAAAGATACATAAGATTCATATAGTATGAATTTACATTAACAAAAATATCATATGAATAAAAAATTCATATATTATACATTTAAATTTATTCATCTTTGTTATAAATATTTAATACATAATAAAATAAATTAAATATATAATTATCCATTTATTTTTTTATTAGAAAGTTGTGATTTCTATACATCATAATTATCTAACATTTTTTGTTAAAACAAATATTATATCAATTTTTAGTATAAATATTACCATTTTAGAGGACCCGTGCACCATAGAATCTCATTTTTTAACTAAATTTTATTATAAATAATAATATGTAATAATATTAATATTAATATGTAATAATGATATGTAATAATAGTTGATTTATGGATAAAAATATATTATAAAAAGAGTGAAGCCCCATTTTGGTCCCTTACAAATATTACACGAGTCAAATTAGTCCCTCACAAAAAAATTGACCCAACTTAATCCCTTACAAAATTTAACCGGATCATATTAGTCATTTTACTAATATTTTTCTCAAATCAATTTTTTCCTACTTCTAAATCGGTTCTTTTCATACTTTTAAACCGTGACTAGACTAACACGTTGGATTTTTTTTATTTTTTATTTTTTAAATACTAAATTAACTTTTATTTTTAATTTCATTTTTAAACGGTTATCAATGAATAATATCAAAAAAGCCAAAATTGTTTCTTATAAAGTAATTTCCATGATTTCTACTAATATTAAAAAATTCTATACATACATTTTTACTTATGAGGTCTCAAATCCAAGTCCCTTCAAGTTAAATGATTTTCACTTTACAACTAGACAAATCAATTTCTATCGTTAATAAAGTGACTATCATTTACAACTAGATAAATCAATTTCTATTGTTAATAAAGTGATTATCATTTACAATTAGACAAATCAATTTCTACAGTTAGGAAAGTGACTATCAATAACCACTAGACAAATCGATTTATATTGTTAGTAAAGTGACTATCATTTATAAATAGAAAAATTATTGTATTAAATTAACTTTCATTTAATTTGAAGAGACTTAGCTTCGAGACCATATTGATAAAAAATTTGTATTTTTTATTTTAAATTTAGAATTGTTTAGGAATAACCACATGGGTCTGAGTTCAACTCCTTATAAGAAACAATTTTGACTTTTTTATATTATTAATTTATAATTGTTTAAAAATAAAATTAAAAATAAAAATCAATTTAGTATTTTAAAAATGAAAAATAAATAAAATCCAATGTGTCAGTCCAGTCACGGTTTAAAACTAGGAAAAAACCGGTTTGAAAAAAATATTAACAAAAGGACTAATATGATCCGGTTAAATTTTATAAGGGATTAAATTGGATCTATTTTATTGGGAAGGACTAATTTGACTCGTGTAATATTTGTGAGGAACCAAAATGGGTCTTCACTCTTATAAAATATTTTGGTACAAATATTATTTGTAGATTGTTGGAATAAGAAAAGTTGGTCGGTACATTAGATAAAAAATTGGTGCTTTGCAATTATTAGATTTGATTAAATCACACGACATTTTTCTTTATTCCTCCAATTAAATCAATTAAACTCCATAAGAATCAAGTAATTACTGTCCATTTATTAAATTTGATTAAAAAAATAAAATCTGCAAAAGATACACGTTTTTCTCAGAAAAAAAAAAAACTGTTGGAGTCCTTTTGTTTCTCTCATTAATTCAATTAATCTATTTTTTAATTCCAATAAAATAATTAAAAGCTAAATCAAATCAATTAAAGCCCATTTCCTCTGTTTTCTCAATCAAAACATCAAATTTCAAATTTGTCTGAATGGTGAATGGTTGAGCGGATTAGGATTGGTTGAGGGAATTTCAAATTTGGGTGTGGAGAGGATGATATTTTATAGTATGAGGAATGAGTGAATTTGGGGCGGCTTTGCATTGATTGATTTTTTGGCCAATAAAGATTGGGAAATTGCAAATAACGATTATTAAATTGACCGAGATTTGATATTCCCAATGGTCTTCATAACTTCACGTGTTTCAAACAATTGATGTTATATTATATAAATAATTAAATAAATATAACCAAATAATTAAATAAATTAAATAAAAAACAAATAAAGAAGTAATAGAAGTTCCAATAAATAGAATGATTGCAGACTTGCTAGTGGTTCAACATCTATTTCATTCATAGAAAGAAAAAGATGAACCGATTTTAATTTATGAATTTTTATTGAGATTTAAAAATTTATTTTAAATTTTTAAGTTTAGAAATTAAACAAGACTACACTTTAATTTTCGAGTTTAGAAATTGAAGATAAGACTTTAATTTCTGGGTTTTAATTAGAGTTTTTTGGGCACAAAAGTTTTAATTGAGGTTTCTTAGTTTAAAATTAATGGAGATATTTTTGGGACTTTAAATAAAATTTAACTAAGAAACCTGCATGAAACTAAAAATTAATGAACCAAAAATCTAATTATTATTATAAGCTCAACCTTATGTAGCAAACTATAAGTTCTAAAATAGTGCTAACATTTTTTGTTAATTTGACAATTTTGGTTAAAAGACATTTCATGGAGTGAAAATTCAGGAAAACTATTTTTCTGCAGTGCACTGGTTTATACAAGTTGTATAGACTAAACTAACATAAAATTCGTCCATCCTAACAAATTACAGTAGAGCTCCCTTCAGGTGGTAGATTTGACTTGAAAACTATTTATGACCGTGGGGCGCTCGAAACCAAGCTTTTGAGAGCCGGCATTTGGCTCTCAAGAAGCTCTCTTTTACTCAGAATTCTGTCCGATGCACAACTGTCTTCCTACACAATAGAAAAGAAGAAAAAAATTTAGTTTACAATCTAAATGACTTATTATTCAAAATAATCAACTGCACATTGAATTGGGCAGGTATAAACATTCACAAATATATCACACACACCCAGAAAAATCACATGCTCATTTTTAAAATAGTTATTGCAACATGTTCATTTGAAAGTTGAAACTCAGTATTTATTTTCTAATTATTCAACAAAGACATTGGAAAAACTTGCTTTAGAACTTAACAGAAGACGGTTTAGAACATAAGTTTGATTACTTTGATATCTTAGAGAGGAATGATCAAAATTCTGTGAGATCAACCATAATAACATGTATAAATGAACAGTGCATAAATGAACAGTGCGTGTATAAAAACTACTCACATCATCAGGAGTTGCTGATAGTGTCAAAAGAGTAACGGCAGCAGCTTGATAATCAGCTAAAATCTTGCAAGCAGACTCGTCAAGCTTATCCTAACAAATAAAACATGTGAACCAAAATTAGGGAAAAGTTACAAAAGATGTTATTTTACAATATTTTATGGGTATTTAACTTTTTTTTTACTACAAACACCCTAAGGACTTTAGGTTCCCTAAGATATTCATTCAGCTTTTGATAAAGAATAAATTAAATAATATATTATTGCAAACTATTCAGTGCTACAAAGTATTCATTGTTCTTGTGGAATAGATTGTGCTCTGATAAAGTTTTTAAGATTTATCTGAGATATTGAACAGAAAAACAAGTAAGAAACCACATATAATAACCATATCTTAGTTAAATATCACCAGCAGATCATATTTTAATTACAAGGGCAATGTGGCATCACTGTTTATCTCAGGGTTCAACAACGTTTTTTAGTACTTGCTGTCAGTTAATATACAAATACTTGTTTTGATTTGTGCAATTACTATTATTTCAGTTGTCTTGAATATCTTAGTTAAATATCACCAGCAGATCATATTTTAATTACAAGGGCAATGTGGCATCTCTGTTTATCTCAGGGTTCAACAACGTTTTTTAGTACTTGCTGTCAGTTAATATACAAATACTTGTTTTGATTTGTGCAATTACTATTATTTCAGTTGTCTTGATGCATAACTAAGCAAATGGAAAGAACATACCGTCAATTGAGAAATAGCAACAGAAATGGCCCTTCCAGGGGCTTGTAGAGCTTTATGGTGAACCTGTTGATACAAATACCAATCAATGTTAATGATGGTAATAAGAGTTTTTTTTTGGTTGAGGTGAGGGGGAAGTATCATTAAGTTACCTGGACATAGAGTAAAGACACGACTTTCGGCAGAAGTGATACAGGGTCAGTCTCGACCGAAACTTGAGATGTCAATTCCTGATGATAACAATGATAGAAGACACAGTTTAAGATCATCCAAATTGCAGAGTATCATTGCAAAAACAAACGAAAATTCTATGTAAAGTGGACTAGCCTGCTAATATTAGGGAGAATTACAATTTAAGCAATCTTGAATATCCTATATAACATACTGAAATTGAAAAGAACATCAAATAAATGTTTAATAATGGTGCCTTTCAAACCAAAGTCACATGAATCCTAAGCCAGTGGGAAAATATCTCATTGTTGCCTATAGGAATTTACAATTGAAGTTGGTCCATGTGACTCTATTCACTTATTAAAGCCTCGTTAGAAAGACTATGAGAATTTATTAAAAAAGATCTCGAGCTTAACAGCATGGTTCTGGATAGAACATTATGTCAAAACTTGATCCATATAACCGACCCCACTTAGTGGGACAAGGCTTGGTTGTTGTTGTTGTTGTTGTATTGGAGGTTACTTTGAAAGTTGAAATGTCCCATTATAGCAACCACCAAAACAAAAGCTTTTACGCACTAGCTGGGGTGCTACATCTATCTATCTATCTATCATGATAACGAGATTAAATATCTCCTTATTAACTGCGATATTGTTGTTCAAAGATATAGATACATTCGAAGAGCATTTACAAAATGTTTACTAAACAAAGATAGAGAGCATGTGTAAATTTGTGCTTATATAGATGCCCGTTGGGAAGCAAATTTATCTTATTTAAAGCTCTATTTAGGCCATGGCACTGTTTACTTTGGAGGAAATATAATATCATGGTAAAGAAGTAAACAGTTGTCAAATCAAGTGCAAAAGTTGAGTATCAAATGATGGGTACTGAAGCCTATGAACTACTGCTCTAACAATTTAAACAACTATGAATTGCAACCAATGAAACTCGCGTGGCAACCATGTTGCACTACATATATCTTGAAATCCTATTTTTCCGGAAATATATTGAGATTAATTGCCAAGTTGCACCAGAGAAAATTTAATTGCGAGAGATCATAACAATATCCACATTATATTTGTCAACTTGCATACACTGAGGCCTTTAGAGGTCACCAGGCCAGCTATAAGTGACAAGCTATAATAAGTGATTTCCAGCTTCACGCATAGTGTAAGAATATTTTAGATAATTAAGCTACTGTTTCACGTGTGTCGTAGAATCAATTAGGAGCAATCTTAGGAACTAGTGTAGGATAGAAAACTGAATATCTTGAATCATTGTAATTAACACTGACATAGATATATATAGGACAGGATGTAAACAGAAAAATGGTCTAACAGTAGATAAGGCCCAATAAGAGGGTATAGGGAAGCAGCAAGATTAGATGAAAATAGAAAAGTCATTGGCTGGGGAAAGGGTTGTCATTGCATGTGGTATCAAGCCAGTTGTTCATTTGCATTGTTGTGTTATGGTATTGTGTCTATTTTATTGGCATTACTGTTTTCATAGAACAGATTTGGTGGAAGGAGCTGAGCTTCATCAGTATTTGAGTGGAATTGATCAGTCTTATAATAGTTGTAAAAGAACTAATTCAGGAGTATTTCTTCTTGTCATTCTAAAGTTTTGCCAAACTTATAGTTTCAGTACATACCTTACGATATGAATGTAGAAGTGTTCTTTCTAGTTTCTTGTCAAGCTTTTTCAAAGGCAACCCACTGGAAAAATTAATCACATGAGGTTTCACGTCAAGAGAGAAGCTTTGGTAAAAGCAACGCTATAAGTACTACTTACAAAAAAGACAAGTTATTACCTCTCTTCTGTCACAGCTCTGAATGAAGACATGAATGTTTCCACCCTCTATTGTATTGAATATTCAAATATTAGTTGCAGCATTAAAAAATCGAACAGAAAGATAAGTTTCAAGTTATAACAAGATATTTCCAGCCAACCAGCTGCAACTGTGAACTGATAAGTGATTGAGTGAACTTATACAATAAAAATGCTAACCAGCGTTAACCATAATGTTTCGGAAATAAAAATGCTAACCTTTCCTTCCAATGCTTCTACAACAGCAAGAGCCTTATTTGCAAGAGCTCCTGGAAAACTCTTAGACTACAAAAGAAAATAACAATAAATGTAATATTTTAAGTCATTTTATGTGTTCCACTAAAGAAGATAGTTTACAAGTATCTAAGATTTGATATACTAAAAGCATCAGAACAGAAAAGCATAACTTTCCAATTAATGTAATATTCTTACTGTTGAAAACATAATATAGCTATTGTTTCACATTCGAAGTGGAATTAAACTTCATTCTATCATAGGATTCATTGCATCTTAAGTTTGATAGTATCTTGTGAAATTATGTTTGCTTTGATTAAACTTCTTGTAAGATTTATTCATTCTGATTCTAATTATAAATATCATTATGCAGAGTATTATCATTTCATATTTTCCTCTCAAGTCTTACAATTGCAGATCTATCTCCAGGACTCAACGAAATAGACTCAGAATTTGGAGATTCCTGCACTTCTACTCCGTTCTTTAATTTGTTGTGCTCATCCTGTAAAAGGATGAATCCATAGTGTTTTTAGATTTTATTAAGCCTCAAGAAATATCAACAGAATAATTGCTGTATATAATACCAAGTCATGAAGAAGCATGTCAACCATAGGAGCTGCTACTGTCCTTAGTAAATGCCTATGCAAAACAACCTGGGCATCAAAGATACATTAATTTATTCATGCTTCAACAGTGAAAATAACATTTTCAAATTTCAATTAACTTGACTTACAGAAGTTGATTGATCATCTTCAAACAATTCTAAGGCTTTTTCATACAGTTGCATGTTTAAGAAAGACTGCCAAAAAAAACAAATCACACAAGGACATGCTCAGATAAGTATACACAAAGGAAAGATAAAATAAAGTACAAACATGGACACAGTGGACAAATAAAGTACAAAAAGATACTACAGAGCAGTCAAACCTCATCGAGTTTTTTCTGCAAATTATCAAGCAATTGTTTCATTCTTTCTGCATTATCTTTAAACAATGCCTTCCTTTTCTCCATCCAAGTATTGATTATTGTAGGCCTTAACTTGTTAGCCAAAGGCCTAAGAATTGTTTCAGGATCATCAATACCTATCAATTATAGCACATAATTTAAGAAATTGGATAAAATGCATATGCAGAAAGAGTATATCCAAAGTCATAATTAGCAAACCTTGTTCTTCAAAATCAGGAACCAAAGCTGTAATCTTCTCCATGATCCATTCTTCTGAGGGACTACTGAGATTATCCTCTTTCATTTTAAGTGATTCTTTCCTAGAACCTTGCTTTGAATCTGATGTTTGTGAAGATGTATCCTTACCCTTTCTCTGGCTTTTCTTAGATTTGGTAGAAGTATGCTCTTGGTTATCAGCACCACTTTCAGATTGATTTGCTAATGTATTTCCAGTGGCTTTCCCCTTTTTCTTCTTTGGCCCTTTATCAGCATGCTTGTTGGAACCACCGTCACTTGCCATTTCACTGGACTCACTTAACTTGCTTGAATCATACCCTGCTTTTACTGCATTGGCTATTGGTAAATCACCAGGTTTTACGGTGCCCAAAGACCTTGAAACAGCTAATGCCTCTAACTCTTTCACCGTACGATCGCAAATGTCCTGATAGATGGAGGACAGAAGCATATAGACATTAGGAAACCAGTGATATAAAAAGAAGAAAACAAAAGTTATAGATAGACATTTTCTATTCAACAGGAACTTCATTCTTGGCTGTTGGCTCTTAAATAACAAAAGAGAGAAGATAAAGAAGCCAAAAGCTGGATGCACGGGGAAATAAATTATTGGAAAGAAATCTTAAGCCTAGCAGGATGCACACATATTAATCACACATCTAATACAACCGCTCTGTACAAAACATGACACTGCAGTCATTTTATATCATCACTTTTTTTTTGGAGTTCCCACGGTAGCTATGGAATGGTTAGTTGGTGACCATGGGAGCCATTTGATTCAGCACCTTTGAATCTATTGCATGCAAAATTCATAATATAACTAGCACAGTTTTTTGTTCTCATTAACTATACTCGCGGAAAAATTATGTTTATTAAATCTTCTAAACCAATATTTAAACCAGGCCATATTAGTTGCATTTGCACCACAAAATCAGTGACATGGCTAGTAGAATTAACTCATTTATCTTGAGGTCTATATGACTACAATAAATTCCACAACAAACCTTCATAAAGCTGCTGCTCAATACATAGAAGTCCCCAAATATATGCGCTTTGTTAGACTGCAAAAAAAAGGTTTATCAACTTTTGAATCGAAAGAGCAAATTAATAAGGTGGCTAGTATCACCTTTAGAGCCAATTGTACAGATTGACAGAGGAACAACATTTTAGATGCATCTTGAGGTGTAAAAGATGGGGGCAATAAGGAAAGAGAATCGCTCCTGCAACATCATTATGTCAGTAAGGATTTGATGCATTGAAAAAATATCCAACGTGTAACTAACTACAACTTTTGTAAACAATGTAAAGAGATCCCTTGCACTGCATGTGTGTGTGTGTGTTTGTGTTCGTGTGTTTTGTAAACAATGTAAAGAGATCCCTTGCACTACGCATGTGCGCGTGCATGTGTGCTTGTGAGAGAGAGCATAGAAGAGAAAGGAGAACGGGATCAGTCATTATCATCCAGTTGCCATAACCATTATCCATATGAAGAAAGCACTGTTAAAATAATAAGGAAACAGCTAGCACGTTAAAGACCCCTTCTCATGTGAGTAATAGCCTAATAGGTATTGAATAATATTGAGAAACAGCTAGCACGTTAAAGCTTATCTATGAGCATGTTTTGAAGTCTAATTTGGACTTTTTCCCTGTGCGGACAACTAGGTGATGCAGAAGTGGGAATAGGAGGGAAATGAAAGGAAGAGAAATATCAACACGATTACAAGGTTTTTGGATTATACTTTATAACTTCAGTGAGGAAAATCGAGGTATTGAACCTGATCAACTTACCAACGTAAAAAAGGGTGAAACAGAAACAGAAACTGAGGATTTGGGGTGGGGGTTATGCTAATTCCCTTACCAGCTGCCGCGTTCTAGAGCATCCTCGGTAGCAGCATCTAGCATCTCAATCATTGATGGGTGAACAAATGTTGTAACAAGAGGTTTGCCTTCAGGATATCTGGACTAAATTAGATTGTGCAAACTTAGTACAAAGTATTATTTCACAAATATCTATATATGATCCAAATGGTTATTATTTGGAAATAGAATCAACATAAGAACAACTTAGTTACCTGCAAGAATTGAACGGGCTGGGGAATTCCAAGTTTTTGCAGAACGTCATAGCTGATAAAAGAATTCTAAAGCATACAAACGCAGCACAACATGAATGGAGCAGTTCAGTAAACAAGTACATTCAAACAAAACCTATAAAGGCAGTTATCTAGCTCAAACCAATGGATCATATGCTATTATTACTATACAAAATGTTTGGAATCTTAAGCAAAAGTGAAAGACGAGAGAAGAGAGAGTTCATACTTGTGAAAAGAATGAATCCACAGATTCCTTTTGAGCAACAGCAAATACCTATCGTGTGACATAAAAACACAATAAACAACTTCAAATAATTGATATGGGAACTATGTTAATGGCATCAATGCATATGCATGACAGATAGACACTAACAGTAAGAGGATTAAAGAGTAATAATTTAGAAGTGGATAAGCAAAAGAATTTGGACATTATCCCAACTTTTATCAGTCAAACAATAAAAGTATGTAACAAGAAGTGAACAGCTCCAAATTGCCTAAATCAAATATGAAAACCATAAAATCCAGGCATCAATTTAAAATATATCAAATCTATGTCAAATCATGTCACTCACAGCTGGTGTCCAATGCACTCCAGCACGAACAGACCCTAAAATTTCACCTCCCTTCACAAGTCCATTAAACAAAGACTGGAAAAAAGATCCATCAACAGCCACACCACTAGCTCCATCCATTTCTTGCAGTAAATTCTGCAACGAGCTCCATAACACTGTCAAATTTGTCGGAACTGTAATGCCCCTAGCAGCACCTCGAACCATGGCACTAACACGAGCAACATAGGCAGGAGTATACAACTGCCCACCTTCAAGCCTTCCTTTCACCTATTTACAAAACCAGCATTCACCAAATCACAATTTTCACTTACCATTCCAAAAACATATCCAAACCAACACAAAAAAAAAAAAAACAAATAAACTCACTATAGTTCCAAGTCGCGGCTCCAACACAGATGCAATCAAATCCAAACCAACATTCAATTGCGCAGCGAGTTCTGTCAAAGCAATCTGACTACATTCTTGAAGCCTCTCGTTAATCTCTTCCGCAATCGAATCCCAGTAAGACTCCGTAACAATTTCCCCTTGAGTCAACATCAATTCTCCGTGATCAGTTATAATACTCTGAGCCAATTTCTCAACATAGTACAAGTCAACTCCAGTAACATCAGCAAGATCAATCACAGAAATTCGCCCTAATCTCTTCACCTCAGTCACCATCTCATTTCGCAATTGATCCTAACAGTATAATCAACCGCGTAAACAAACAATTAATTCATATCAAGAATCGTAATCGATTATCGAGAATTAAGTCAAAAGCAAGAAAATATAATCGATTATCAAGAATCAATTCCGTTAAACCTAATCGCAAAAAAAAAAAAAAAAAACGAAGCAAAGAGCGTACGAGAGTGATGTACTCTTTGCCGGAAGCAGTGTGAAGAAGCTCGAAATCGATGATTTGAAGTTGCTGCAATTTCTGGACTAATTCGACGACGTTTCGATCGGATAATCGGATACTGGACTTGGCTTGTTGAGCGAACTCGAACTGTCTCTGCAACTCGAGCAATTCGTCGTCCATGCTTCGATCTTCACGGAAGCGGTGAAATTTGCAATGTGTTTAGCTTTTGATCTTTCGAGATTTTGAAGACTGTTGCGTGTTTTGATGATCCCTGAAAATGATGTGTCGTTCTTCAGTTTTCGTGACTATATTGAAATTGTGATGCGTTTTTCAGCGTTTCTTCACCCTCGATTGTTTGTTGCTGAATAAGCAGTTAAATTTCTGAATAGTTTAATGTATTAAATTGGTATTTTAGTACATTTTTTAAACCATGTTTTACTTTTATGATAGAGGTATTTATACATTTTTTAAAACCATGTTTTACTTTTATGATAGAATAACTTTTTCAATTTTTAGAAGAAAAAAAACTTTATGATGAAAATTTATTTAAATAGCTTTTCAAAAAAATATATTTGATTTTTATTATGTTAAAATTTATAACAAGAAATCGAGCATATGTGTGGAGTCTCTCAAGTATGAGTCGTCTAAAGATGAAGTGCCTTTATAAGATATACCAAGAAATGAGACATGTACACGCCTTCGAGTATAAGTTGTGTAAGGGCGAAATACTTTCATAAGGTATATCAAGAAATCGGACATGTACACGGTCCCCAAACATGAGTCGTGTAAGTGGAAAGTGCTTTCATAAGGTATATCAAGAAATCGGGCATGTATACAACCCCTTAAACATGAGTTTGTGTATAGGCAAAGTGCTTTCGTAAGGTATACCAATAAACGAGACATATACAAAACTCCCCAAACATGAGTCGTGTAAGGATGAAGTGCTTACATATAGTACACCAATAAATCAGACATATACACAACCCCTCAAATATGAACTGTATGAGAGCGAGATAATTATTCGGAACTAGTCATTCATTATCCTGCATGCCTCGGTGGATGCCCCTTTTCGAGCGAGCTCACTTGATTTCTCAAAATGTGGTGGTCTTAGAGTGTGATCGACCAATGTATGTTTGTCACTTGACTATTTCACTTCCCCTAGTTGTGATGAGGCCGGATGCCTTGGAAATAGGAGTCATTATCCTTACTTTTTGCACATCTAATAAGGTAGCCTTAAATTCATATGTCATTTTTGTTAGAACAAGATTTGTTCTGATCAATTATCTTAGTTTTGATGATAACAATAATATGAATTTTGCTTAAGATAATATGGTACTCTAATCCATTGCAATTTCCTTTTCAGGAAATATATAAAGAGTACGCATAATTCAGCGCTCAGAAGCTTTGTCTCAAAGGGTTCAGCATGCAACATCAGAACATGGTCTGGCAAGACATCAGAAGATGGTCGAAGCAGAATCAGAACATGGGTCTATGGAAGCATCAGAAGAACAAGAGAACAGAAGCACTGAAGTTCTGATGGTATCACGCTCAGAAGCACTTCAAGGTCAGAAGATCAGAAGATGATATGCACCAAGCTGTTTGACTCTGATGATATTCAAACGTTGTATTCACAAACATCAGATCAGAAGGAAGTACAAGTGGCAAGCTACGCTGACTGACAAAAGGAACGTTATAAGCTATTCTAGGCTACGTCAGTAGACACAGCGTGAACAAGGCTCGAGGTAGTTGACAAAAGCGTATAACATTAAATGCGATGCTGTACGGAACACGCAAAGCATTAAATGCACTCAACGGTCATCTTCTCCAACGCCTATAAATATGAAGTTCTGATGAGAAGCAAGGTTAACGATCCTGAACAATACAATTCAAATTAACTTGCTGAAACTCTGTTCAAATCAAAACTCAGAATCTTCATCTTCATCAAAGCTCACTACATTGCTTTTGTAATATTTTAGTGAGATTAAGCTTAAACGTTAAGAGAAATATCACAGTTGTGATTATCGCTTTTTAGAAGCATTTGTAATACTCTTAGAATTGATTACATTAAGTTGTAAGGAACTAGAGTGATCGTGTTGATCAGAATACTCTAGGAAAGTCTTAGGAGTGAACTAAGCAGTTGTAACTAGAGTGATCGTGTGGATCAGTAGACTCTAGAAAAGTCTTAGAGGGTATCTAAGCAGTTGTTCCTGGAGTGATCAGTGTGTGATCAGAAGACTCTGGAAGACTTAGTTGCTGACTAAGTGGAGAACCATTGTAATCCGTGCGATTAGTGGATTAAATCCTCAGTTGAGGTAAATCATCTCTGCGGGGGTGGACTGGAGTAGTTTAGTTAACAACGAACTAGGATAAAAATAACTGTGCAATTTATTTTTATCTGTCAAGTTTTTAAAGCTACACTTATTCAAACCCCCCCCTTTCTAAGTGTTTTTCTATCCTTCAATTGGCATCAGAGCGCCGGTTCTAAGGTGCAAGCACTTAACCGTGTTTAGAAAAGATTCAGGAAGAGAAAAACGCTTCAGTAAAAGATGGTTGATGAAAGTGAAAAGTCTACACCTACACCTGCATCTACATCTGGCTCTGCTGAGCAATACAACGGTAACAATGGTTATACTAGACCGCCGGTATTTGATGGTGAAAACTTTGAATACTGGAAAGATAAACTGGAAAGTTACTTTCTTGGTCTAGATGGTGATCTATGGGATCTTCTGATGGATGGTTACAAACATCCAGTAAATGCCAGTGGCGTAAAGCTGACAAGGCAAGAGATGAATGATGATCAGAAAAAGCTATTCAGGAATCATCATAAATGCAGAACTGTTTTGCTGAATGCTATCTCTCATGCTGAGTATGAGAAGATATCTAACAGGGAAACGACCTATGACATATATGAGTCCTTGAAAATGACTCATGAAGGAAATGCTCAAGTCAAGGAGACTAAAGCTCTAGCTTTAATCCAGAAGTATGAAGCCTTCAAAATGGAGGATGATGAAGACATTGAAAAGATGTTTTCAAGATTTCAAACTCTTACTGCTGGATTGAGAGTTCTTGACAAGGGATACACAAAGGCTGATCATGTAAAGAAGATCATCAGAAGCTTACCCAGAAGATGGGGTCCTATGGTGACTGCATTCAAGATTGCAAAGAATCTGAATGAAGTTTCTCTGGAAGAGCTTTGTAGTGCCTTAAGAAGTCATGAAATAGAGCTGGACGCAAATGAGCCTCAAAAGAAAGGTAAGTCTATTGCATTAAAATCTAATATCAAGAAATGCACTAACGCTTTTCAGGCTAGAGAAGAAGATCCTGAAGAATCAGAATCTGAAGAAGAAGATGAACTGTCTTTGATCTCCAGAAGGCTAAATCAACTCTGGAAGACCAAGCAAAGGAAGTTCAGAGGCTTCAGAAGTTCAAAGAAATTTGAACGTGGAGAATCTTCTGATGACAGGAGATTTGACAAGAAGAAGGTCATGTGCTATGAATGCAATGAGCCTGGACACTACAAGAACGAATGTCCAAATCTTCAGAAGGAAAGTCCCAAGAAAAAGTTTCATAAGAAGAAAGGTCTTATGGCAACCTGGGATGAGTCAGAAGATGATTCAGAAGATGAGCAGGCTAACTGTGCGCTGATGGCGACAGAAGATGACGGATCAGAATCTACATCAGAATCAGATTCTGAAGAGGTATTTTCTGAACTTACTAGAGATGAGTTAGTTTCCGGTCTAACTGAACTTCTGGAACTCAAGTCTCAGATTAGTCTCAAATACAAAAAGCTGAAAAAGCTATTTGAATTTGAAACAAAGAAGCTTGAGTTGGAAAATTCTGAATTAAAAGAAAAACTTTTAAAACTATCCAATAATGTTGGATCTCCTTCTGATTCAGAAAAATCCACTCCTAGTCTAAACCATATTCTGAAAGAATATGATTTAAGTTTCAGGAAGTTCTTATCTAGAAGTATTGGCAGAAGTCAGCTAGCTTCTATGATATATGCTGTGTCTGGAAACAAAAGAGTTGGCATTGGTTTTGAGGGTGAAACCCCATACAAACTTGAACCTGTTGATGAAATGAAACTCACATACAAGCCATTGTATGATCAGTTCAAGTATGGCCACTCCCATGATATTAGGCACACTTCACATGCTCAAAGTTTTCACATAACACACACCAAAAAGCATGTGACACAACCTAGGAAATATCATGAAACTCACAGTAAAAATTATCATGCTGTTACTCCTTCTGCTTACAATGTTAAACCTAAGTTCAATCAGAACTTGAGGAGAACTAACAAGAAAGGACCCAAGAAAATGTGGGTACCAAAGAAAAAGACTATTTCTTTTGCAGATTCTCTTGGTGACAAAGAAGATAAAAGTCAACATGACATGTCTCCTGGACTCAAGTTGATCTCAACACTTGAAGGGAAGAAAGACTGTCTTCCAAGTTCTGGTACTTAAATCTGTTGAAGAAACTTTGTCTGAAGGAGATCAGAAAAGATAGTTTATCAGTCTTGAAATCATTTGTCTTGTTTGTTTCTCAAGCAATGGTGTTTCGTTCTTGAGTATTCTAAATGCTCTAAATGCTACAGAATATACAAAATTGAAACATTGATTGTGGACGAATCAATAAACATCTGGTTTGATGATAAACTTGTTTCTGATGAAACAAAGAGCTTAAGAACTTCTGCAAATACAGATTTGCCTTATCAGAAGCTGCAGAACAAAGAAGTGAACCTCCAGAAGCTGTGTATATCAGAAGTAATGGATCAGAAGATCATTCAGATTTATATCAGCACACTTCAGAAGGAGTGTTTCCAGAAGAGAAAGTTGATCAGATCAGAAGCAGTGATCAGAATCTGAAGGCGTAAAGTCTATTCTGAAATTTATAGCTGTCATCTATTATCTGATGGTGAACACGTGTCTGTACGGTTAGTACAAAGCGTGCAGTTGAAAAGACGCCGACCTAGGTAACTGTATTAAATCATTTCATTTACCACGTTCTCTCTCCTCACGTCACTCATCATTTAATAAAATTGATTTCCTTTGATTCTGGAACTGTTCAATTTATATTTCTTATTTTTTTTCTTTTTCAAATCCGTCTCTATATATTCTTTTCAAATCATATCTTACATCTTTTTCGCTCCCTTGTCTCTCTCTCTTTGCATTCTCTCGTTTGAAAAGTTCTTAGCCGTTTTCTAAAAACCCTAATCGAAAACCCAGTACGCTTTTCTTGTTCGTTTTTGTTCATTCTGCATCCATGGCTGCCTTTTCATCCCAAAATGCTGAGTCATCTGTTCCTCTTCATCTCCAAGAAGAAACTTTGCAACTCACTCCTGTTGTTGCATGCTCCATTCCTAAAGATGAATTGGAAGTTCTGTGTGAACTCATGGTTGACTTTGACAACATTGAAGAAAACCAATTTCACCTTAAAGAAGACATTATCTTTCAAGGATGGACCTCGTTGTTCGCTGAGTTCGTTGGTCCAGTTTATCCGGATCTTGTCAAGGAGTTCTGGGTACATGCTGTGGTTGCTCCAAAATCTATAATTTCTTTCGTTCATGGAAAGTTTGTCGTTGTTACTGAAAACATCCTAAGAATGATGTTTGACCTGAAAAACCCTGAAGGGGTTTTTGAGTTGGATCAAAGGGCAGATATGGGAGATGTTCTATCCACTCTTTATCCAAATGTCAAGAAAACAAAATATGTCAAGGAATTGAGAGATGTCTACAGAATCTGGACAAAGATCCTTCTTGGGTGTTTCTACCATAGGAAATCAACACATGCCTCGGATTTCATCAGTAATGATCAAAGGTATATTCTGTATTGCATTGCCACTCAGAAGAAGGTTGACGCGATTTACATTATCTTCAACCATATGTGGAAAGCAGTAAAGGATTCCAGAAACGCTTTCAGAAAAGAAAATGGTGGAACAATCATTCCTTTTGGTAGAATTATTACAAACCTTCTGGTGCATTCCAAGATTGTTGAGAGTCTGGAGTCTGAAGGTATTATCAAAGACCTTGCTGTCACCTCTGGAGCCTGTCTGAATGCTTTTTCTCTAAAGAAGATGAAAATAATTGACACTATCCTCAAAGTTCCTAAACCTCTAGCTGGAACAAGAATCAGAAGAAAACCAGTACTAGCTGACTTTGAAACCTTCTTCAATAGTGAGGTACCTGAAGTCAGAACTAAGTATCTGAAGTCACAAAAAGAGGATAAGAGTTTTAAAGATCAAGACAAAGGTGCTCCTATTAAAGTGAATCGTAAGAAGGAAGAAAGGACCAAAAGAAAGTTTGATCATCCTGCTGCTACCACCAATAAAGAAGTGGTCCCAGAAGAAGTCATTGCAAAGGTTGCTAAGGCTGTCTCTGCTGATTTTGAGAAGAAAAAGAAGGAAGCTGAGAAAAAGAAGAAGAAGTCTAATAACAATGCTGAGATTGTTGGAGTTGTTGAGAAGAAGAAAATCGGAAAAAGAAAGATGATTTTTCAAGAATCTGATGAAGAAAATATCTCTCAAGAGGCTGAGAATCAACCAGAAGTTCTGGCATATGTCAGAAGGAAAGAAATCGCTAGCGGCAAAACAAAGATTTTTGAAGAGCCGAAGAGTAAGAAGCAGAAGAAGACTGAGGATGTGGCCAAAGCTTTTCTGAGAGGTTCCAAAGGTATATGCATTTCTGAACCTAAGTCTGTTCCTGCTGTTTGTTCAGAAGCTGCACCAATAGAGGTTGTCCCTACACCTGAACCAGAAAAAGCCACATCAGAATCACCAGTCTTTGTCCATGTTCTTACACCTCCATCTTCTCCTTTAACCATTCCTTCCTCTCCACCTACCATAAATCCTGTTCTGGATATACCACCCCTTCAAACTCTCTTTCCATCTCAACCTTCTCTCAATGCCACTCTTGAACATACTCCCTCCACCTCTCAAAACAATCCTTGTGATTCTCCTTTTCCAACATCTGCATCACATGAGCAGCTGCTCCGTGATTGCAACTACACTCACAAGCCTCGTCCTGAAGCTGAAGTGGTAGTGTTAGATTCTGATACTGAAGCAGAATCTTCTTATAGGATGGATAGAGAACCTCATCCGTACTTCACTTCCAACCCTGCCTTTTCAAAAACCCAATTAAAATTCCGCCCTGTATATCCTATTGGTGTAGTTTTTGAAAACATAAAGAGGAATCTCAGAAGTACCTTTGATACTCTCAGAATTGCTGAAAGTTCTGGATTGAATGATGTTGCTATGCAGAACTTCTGGAGGATCTTTCGCAGAGAATCAGATGCTCTGTTTTTAGAACTTCAGGAAGCCTGTGTAGCTGCTGCCCCACGGCCTCGTGGAATTCTGAGGAATTATGAAGACTTCTGGTTTGCTAGTCTCAAAGGAAGACATCTATTGGAAGAGAAGCCCTTCTTGGATGAGATGGAACAATTAAGATTGGCTGCTGAAATGGAAGCAAATCCATGCAGGGATATTGTTATCTTTATTCCTCAATATCCTGTTCTGCTAGGAGACTTCAAGACTCTCTTTGACTATCTGAGGGAAAACCCGTCTGTGAAAGACCCAAGCTTGGTCATTCCAGAAGTTGTTGACCCACCAGAAGTTGAAGGTCCTTCTGCTCCAAGAAATCTAGCTGCCATTCTTCAGGCACTTGAGAATGGAGAATCTGAAATTCCTGCTGCAGAGTATGGAGATGCTTCTATGCAAGAAGCAGATGCTGAAGATCATGTTGCTAAAACTGTTCCTGTTGAGGAAATCCCTGCAAATGATCTATCTATGGAAGCTGCAGATCAACATGCTATCCCTGTGGATAGAAGCTGTGAAGCTTCTTCTGATGAATCTTCTCGTCTTGCAAGGACTCTAGAAGAAATTCAGAAGAGACAGGATGAGCAAAGCTCACTCAATGCTGAGTATAGCGCTTTCATGGTGAGGCAAGAAGGACACAACAATATGGTTCAAGAGATGCTGACCAAGATCTTGTCAAGACTAGGGCCATCTTAGATTGAGTCTGTATTGTTTCTTTCTTTTCGTTGCATCTGTCTTTGTGCATCTGATCTTTCTTGTTTTCATGTACTTCCATACCTGCTGTTTGGACTTCAATGAAATCATCTTCTTCCTCCGTGTGTTTCGTTTTGTTTGTCTCTGAATCTTTTTTGCTTTTTGATGATATGACAAAAAGGGGGAGAAAAATAAATGATAAATGATTTGATTAATCTATCAGTTGCTGGGTAAAGCTCCCACACATTTACTAACAAGAACTGCAAGTTCTATATGGTTTAAGTGTTTTGCAGGTATAAAGAAGTGAAGAGAATCTTCAAAGCAAACACAAGAAGCAAAACCATGGAAACTGAAGCAAGCTGAGTGCTATCAAGCTTCAGAGATCAGAAGCACTGATAATAGAATTTGATCCATATTTGTCTATTTGCCTTGACAAAATTCTATTTGCTCTGATATATTATTTGCTCTGATACATTATTTTAGCCTATATGGCTCTGATACATATAATGTGTTCAAATATACATTTTATGTTCTAACTCGTTCATGCTGACTTTTGTCGTTTAGTTTTTGTTCTGTAACATTTCAGGATGTAGAGATGCTCTGATGATGCTCTGGTACATTCAACAATGTTCTGATACAAATCTAGCATGAAGTGATGTTGATAGAAATTCAAAGCTCTGAAGCTATCCGAGGGAAGCAGAAATCAGTAGCTGTGAATGTTCTAAAGATCCAGAAAACTCAAGTTCTGAAGCTGTCCTAAATAGAAGCAGAAATCAGAAGCTGTGAATGTTCAGAAGATCAAAGAAATTCAAGTTCTGAAGCTGTCCTAGATGGAAGCAGAAGTCAGAAGCTGTGAATGTTCAGAAGATCAAAGAAATTCAAGTTCTGAAGCTGTCCTAGATGGAAGCAGGAATCAGAAGCTGTGAGTGTTCTAGGGATCTAAGGAAATTCTAGTTCTGAAGCTGTCCAATGGAAGCAGAAGTCAGAAGCTAGGAATTCTCTGAAGACAAGAAGCTTATATGATCGTCTCTACCGAAATAATCAGGGAAGTCTTTTATTAAAGTTCTTCGAGTATTTATTTCAGGGGGAGATTATTTATCTCAGGGGGAGATTGTTAATCTCAGGGGGAGACATATTCATATGCTTATGCTATAGCTGTGTAATTTGTCTTTTGCCGTCTGTTCTTTCTGATCGCAAATTCATATCATTTATATATGTTTTTGTCATCATCAAAAAGGGGGAGATTGTTAGAACAAGATTTGTTCTGATCAATTATCTTAGTTTTGATGATAACAATAATATGAATTTTGCTTAAGATAATATGGTACTCTAATCCATTGCAATTTCCTTTTCAGGAAATATATAAAGAGTACGCATAATTCAGCGCTCAGAAGCTTTGTCTCAAAGGGTTCAGCATGCAACATCAGAACATGGTCTGGCAAGACATCAGAAGATGGTCGAAGCAGAATCAGAACATGGGTCTATGGAAGCATCAGAAGAACAAGAGAACAGAAGCACTGAAGTTCTGATGGTATCACGCTCAGAAGCACTTCAAGGTCAGAAGATCAGAAGATGCTATGCACCAAGCTGTTTGACTCTGATGATATTCAAACGTTGTATTCACAAACATCAGATCAGAAGGAAGTACAAGTGGCAAGCTACGCTGACTGACAAAAGGAACGTTATAAGCTATTCTAGGCTACGTCAGTAGACACAGCGTGAACAAGGCTCGAGGTAGTTGACAAAAGCGTATAACATTAAATGCGATGCTGTACGGAACACGCAAAGCATTAAATGCACTCAACGGTCATCTTCTCCAACGCCTATAAATATGAAGTTCTGATGAGAAGCAAGGTTAACGATCCTGAACAATACAATTCAAATTAACTTGCTGAAACTCTGTTCAAATCAAAACTCAGAATCTTCATCTTCATCAAAGCTCACTACATTGCTTTTGTAATATTTTAGTGAGATTAAGCTTAAACGTTAAGAGAAATATCACAGTTGTGATTATCGCTTTTTAGAAGCATTTGTAATACTCTTAGAATTGATTACATTAAGTTGTAAGGAACTAGAGTGATCGTGTTGATCAGAATACTCTAGGAAAGTCTTAGGAGTGAACTAAGCAGTTGTAACTAGAGTGATCGTGTGGATCAGTAGACTCTAGAAAAGTCTTAGAGGGTATCTAAGCAGTTGTTCCTGGAGTGATCAGTGTGTGATCAGAAGACTCTGGAAGACTTAGTTGCTGACTAAGTGGAGAGCCATTGTAATCCGTGCGATTAGTGGATTAAATCCTCAGTTGAGGTAAATCATCTCTGCGGGGGTGGACTGGAGTAGTTTAGTTAACAACGAACCAGGATAAAAATAACTGTGCAATTTATTTTTATCTGTCAAGTTTTTAAAGCTACACTTATTCAAACCCCCCCTTTCTAAGTGTTTTTCTATCCTTCAATTTTATCTGCCACTCAAATCTTATAAATATGAATTGTTTCTCACTTTTCTTATCTTTTCATCTTATAGATTTTCAACAAGTTTCAATGTGTCATTCTTTCCTTCTAGTTTTCAATCACTACAACATTTTTAACTTTAGGCAACGGATTACTAGGCAACGGCCTAAAAACTGTAGCCAAAAGCTTATTAGACCGCACTTTTTTACACGTAGCCAGATTTCTAAACTTTTTTAAAAATCCGTAGCCTATTTGCTTTAAGGTGCGGTTTTAGAACGTGGACATTATATAACCGTCGCCTGTTATATGTAGACTACGGTTTTTACCTTATATACTCTAGACCACACTTTACAAGCGTTGTTTTCTTATTACGAAATAAACCCTTAAAAACTATTATTTTTTAAAATAAATCATAAATAAATATTGTTTATAAATTTATAATATTAAACAAATGGGAGTTGGTTTCATAAATTCTAAAGAATATTTTGTTAAACAAACACACCTTTGTTTTGAATATGTTAAATCAATTATTTTTAAAATTTTAATATTTATTATTAAAATAACAAAAGGGATTTTAAAAAAATTCATAATAAATGGTCTATAATTTCCTAAGAAAAATATTATTTTTTAAATAAACTTCAAATAAAAAACTAACGTCAATAATTTCTCATAAATATTTTTGATATATAATTTATGACTTTAGTGGAGATACACACTCTACGTAAAAAAAAATATTGTAATTCAAAATAAACATATCACTTTGTCATATCATAAAAATAATTTTTAATTTTTAATTTAAATTGGCATTCTATGAAAAAATAAGTTGAAATATCTTTCAATGAATATTTATATCTTTATTATCAATACCTAGTATTTTAGTTTATAAAAAACATATTCAAAATATTTATTATAATTTAGTTAATCCTATAATAATATTAAATAAAATAAATATTGTTATAAAATATTTGAGTTAAAAAATATTTTATAAAATAAAAGTAAATGGATAACCCAATTCTCTGCCATCAGTGAAATAAAATGTAAAAGAAAATCAATTTTCTATCCTCAGTCACGCGAAAGCAAAACCCTTTCTCTCTTCTTGCTATTGAGCCGCCGTCGTTGTTGAGAATTTTGTTCTTCTCTTCGTTTCGCCTTCGTCTCGCAAGATAACATGCATATGAGGTATTAAATGGTTGCTATAGGTTGTGCGTCCTCTCATTCATACGAGGTATTTATGAATTTAGGTTTTACTTTGTTCATCCAATATTCCAAATAATAAACCCTCGCCATTTTAGTGTTCATGTATGTGCATATTGACAGTTATTATAAGAATGTTCTTAAGAATCTTATATCCCCAACTATTCCTTGTTGAGTGTCTATGACAACTGATTGGGGAAATTACTGAATGTTGGTATTTCATGACAATACTTTTGGGCCTTAACACAGAACAGAAGCCTAACAACGGTAATACATCTTCTAAGAAACTTCTACATCATGATCTTAATATTGTAACGTAATCATTGATTTTTTTTATTTGTATCTAATACAGGTCAACATTTTGCAAGATCCTGAATTGGTGTTCATACTAAAATCAGGGGAAGATAGGAAACCGCAATTGGGACCGTAATATTATGGATACAGTAGCCTTTGCAACCACAACAACTGCATAGACGACCGCAATCGCAATTTCAAATTATGATTCAGGTATAATCCATATCGCAAATGTTGCAAGAAATTTCATGCCTTTTAATCATCAGTGAGCAGATCATCTATTATAGCATTCTATGAAAATATTTTTGACTTTTGCTAAGTTGCTTTTGATGTCCATTGTTAAAGTCCTCTCTCGGCTCAAAACATTAATTTAGTGGAAAAATTAGTAATGAGTGTTATGCTTGTGTTGACCCTAAAACTTACCGAGAACATGTTCAAGTCTCTCTTTGAAAAGAGTATTGAATGGACAGAATCTGTAACAAATGAAACTAGATCAGCCGGAAGTATGGACAGGGCCATATGCTCTTATGAAATGGTAAATAAGCCTGATGAGAACCATATTTAAGCAATTGTCTAATGTCTCTATATTCCTCAAATACTATTTGACATAAGTGTGCTATACAAGGTTATGAAAGTCAAATGACATGTTGTCCAAGATCTCTGGATTTTTTTTGGTAAGTTGTTTTTTATTCTTGCCAAAAGAATTTATAAAGTAGTGGATTCTATTGAACTACATAATAATTATGTCAATTCTTGTGACTTCATATACACATCATCTGAAAGAAACCAAGAAGTTAAAAATGAAGTATCAGTACTATATAAAAGAGTATCTCTGATTTGTTAATTATTATTATAATATAAAATATTGACATGGAACTTTGATAGGTGTTTAAGGAAAATGATTCAACATACAAGAAGAAAAATTATGTTGGCTTCCACAATTGGTGCTTAATTCTTACCAGAAGATCTTTTGTGAACATGGTTCAGGTGGATAGTTGAACATTAACTAGTCATTGGTTTCTTTTCTTTGGTCGGAGATATTGAGGTTATATATCACATGTTAAATCTACTAATTTTTGTATATTCAACTTTTTTTTCATTGGTTTTAAGATGTGAGAAATAAGTACTAAAATAAAACATCTTTAGGTGAAAACTCATAACTCATACTCAATAGTAAATTCTTCTCATTGAATTAGTTTTATTTTGTTATTGTTTCCCTTTATTTGTGGAAGTATATTTTCTTGTTCTCTGTTTTTAGGCCATAATTTGATTCTCGTGATTTTAAAATAGTAATTCATAGAATTATTTATATTAGTCTATACAAATTATAGGTAGTGTCAATGGTTTTAAAAGTTAATTTTTAGTTTCTCTACAGGTGGACTACAAACACCAACATGTTTTGAAACTTGAAGCTTTGGAAGAATGCACTATAACATGTTTTGAATACAAGGAAGTAAAGGCAAAAAAGAATATTTGAGATATTGTTAGAGAGCTGGTTAATTGTTGTATATTTAATTTTAATAGAGTTTACCTTTGTATACTATTTTGTTGTAGTGAAATGCTTTAAAATAAATATAAAATGGCTCTTATCATCACTTTAATATAATTGTTATTTGATTATCAATACTTAAATAAAATTGTCTATTAATGTTAATTAAAATATCGTATTCAAAATTAGTTGGGACTCATGACATAGCAATTAGGCAACGGATTTATAATGTTGTCTAAATGAAAAATTCTTGACTCAGACTCAGCCAGCAAACCGTAGTCTAATCTATAGGCAACGCTTATACATGTGTAGTTTAATCAAAACCGCACTCTAAAAAAAAATCCAATAACCGCGGCTTATTCACATTTTTAGGCGACACTATTTCTCATTTGTGGGCGAAAGTTAAAAAACCGTAGTTTATAAGAAAAGGCAACGGCCGCATATTCCACGGCTCAATAACCGCGGTCTAAACACTTAGACTACGGTTTTCCTATATATGGCCACGGTTTTCCGTCGTTGTTTAAACTCATTTTTGTTGTAGTGAATCTTCAACCAAAACACATAGCCCCGAAATGATGCCAAAATGTGTGAGTTATGGAATAAGTGGTTGAAAAGCTTCAATTCGAGCACGGGGAGAGTGGATTATAGGTTTGTAGAAATTGAGTTTTTCGGTAGTTATGAAAGCTCGTCTAGTGATAATTCAAGAAATTGATCGCCTAGTTATAGCGACACTAACTTAGTGTCTTATTCATCAGGTCTTCCTAAATCCATCATGTCGCTCACTTTTTCTAATCTAGATTCTTTTTGTAAAGACACCATGAATATTGATTCAATCTTTCTTAAAGATGATTGAATCCAACCTTTTCGACTATATCAAAAGTATTGGAGGTTCCGATAATCATTATACATTTTAGCGGTGGTGAGTTCAATTTGATGTCTAAACACCTAATTATAAGTTGGATGCATTCAAAGCATGTAAATTGTATTCGCTGGTGAAGACAGTGATAATGATAGCATCAACAATCAATCTTGGTGAAGGCATGTTTGACATTCAAGTACAAATCTCTAGCATCTTGTATGGGACCTGGACATTCTGTATTTTTAATATTTTGGGTAAACAGTCTTGATATTCTGCGAAAATTTGTTGCATACAATATATTTTTGATATTCTGGATAAACAATGTAACCATTTTTAAATAAAAAAATACTTTAACCCCTCGGATTTTTTTAAAACCAAGGGGTTAGAGTAAAATAATTTATTTTTTTTACAAAAATGATTATATGCAAATCTTTTAAGCATATAATGTTTATTGTTCTTGGAGGAAGCTTTTAAGAAACTCTAAGTATTGTTCTTAGTCAAGAGTCTTTGCTAGGTATTATGTTGGATGTGTGTCTTCCTGTTTATTCTAAGTGTTTAGAAGTATCCAATCACTAACTGTGATTGAAGGGGAGTTGAGGAGGGCTTCATACTTAGGTAAGTCTTAGGTAGAAAGTTAGTTGGATAGTGATTAAGTGAGAAGTCAGTAAACCGAAGGTTGTTTACGTGTGAACTGGAGGTTGTTTGCATAGTGCTTTAAATTGATACTATCATAGTGAACTTTATCTCTGGCTTGGTAGCCCCCAGAGTAGATGTTATTGTACATCGAACTGGGTAAACAGTTTTGTGTGTTGTTTACTTTTCAGTATTGTGTATGAATTATACCTTGCCTATGTGTTACATCAGAACAGATGTCCCAACAAGTCATAGGACATCTGGAACCTGACATACCATAATTTCTGTGAGAAATACCAGTCAGGCTACAAGTCTGCTGGTTTTCCTCATTCCATATTTTTGGGACTTTTTTCTCTTCTTCCACACTTTCTCTACTTTCTTCATCCAATTTTGTTCAACCTCAGGAGGCATGACAGAGGTCGCCTACTGGACAACAACATCATTTGATTTCAGCTTCTTTTTCTTTAGTTTTGAGAAGGACACAAAGGCCTTCCCATAATCATTCTTCAGAGCACACTATACTGAAATCTTCAGAAGTGATAGAATTGGAATCTTTTTTGTAGGTGTCATGTTAGGGGCCATCTCAAGTGTTTCATACTTTTTCAACCAAATTGCATCGGGTGGCTTTGGTGGAGGCCTTCTTATGTCACCTTCCTCCTCGAGTTCTTCTTTATTCATGAACATAAACTTCCCAAACAGTTAACCTTCCTTGGTTTTCCTTATCCTTTTAGGGAATGGTGGGGCTGGTATTTCTTGAACAAAAATTCTTGATGCCATATATTTTGGCACGTCCGATGTTTTCTCTGCAGGTGACGTGACAGAAGACTTCATCTTCTACATATTTAGATTTGATAAATCAGTAATTTGTGTGACAATAATGAGTTGTACTATTTCAGCTTCTAGAGTGTCTTCATCTGATATATCAGAGAGATTTGGCTCCTCATACTCCCATGAGGTTAGAGTAGTAGAAATTTGACCAATTTGAGTCTCCAAATTTTTTATACTCTCCCTCTGAGCTTGAAATTTTAACTTTGTTTCTTGAATGAAAGTTATCAAAATAGACTCCAGCTGGTTGGTTCCATTAATTGTCAAAATTGCATCATGAGCAGAACTAGGGTGAATCATCCATCCTCCACAAGAAAAAATCAGTGTCATATTTCATGACATTTAATGGTGCAGCAACAGTCACGACAGGTGGCATCATAAAGGATTGTAACATGTTGTGTATTTTAGTCAGTTAAACAGCCAAAATAGTGGTTTGATTTACCTTCATTCTTACACACCTATTTTGTTACTAAAAGACAAAATAGATTAAATGCTCAAATGTAAATTGTACAAACTTCAATGAAAAATCAAAATCTTAATGAAACAATCCCTGACAACGACGCCAAAAACTTGATGGGCTAATTTATGTACGTGGAAATATATACGGTTAAATTAGTAGCAAGTGATAAGAAAGAGTGTCGATCCCACGGAGATTGTATTAAGCATAATGATTTTCATACAAGAAGTTGTAAAGTAAACATGAGCAAAAGTAATAAAATAATGGTATGTGTCATGTGGTTAAGAAATTGGAAAAACAAAGAAGATAATTAAGGTTTAACACAAAGAGAAAGAATATGTTGGACAATGTTCCATTTAATGAATTTATCTAATGTATGAGTCTGATAAGTAGTGTCGTGACAGATGAAGTCAGAACGTGATCTAGAGGTGTATCTCTATAACATCATAAATATATACATCAAAGAAAAGGAACAAATCTCCAAGCCTCACTTGTAACCTTGGTGCATGTGTGGGTTCATTCTGAATTTCCCCTATGAATGTAGCTCTTTATCTCTAAAGTATCTAATCTAGTGAATATCTCTATCCTACTATTTTCAACCATATTTGTCATGAAATTCACTTGTTAAATATCTCTCAACATTAACAAGTTGTTATCTACTTCTAAGCTGGTCAAACAAAGAAATAAACATATGGCATAAATTCACATGTACAAAATATATCAAGATAACTCATTCATAACATACAAAAGATTACTATTTCCTTAAACTTCACATTATCCAACAAAACAAGTTTAGCTCATAATGAGTAAAATAAGCATAACACAGAGAGACCTTAAGCTAAATATTCCTAAGAAAGAAGATAAAAATGATAAAACTAAGTGTGACACTTTAATCACTTGCAATTTGTTAATCAGTAAGTGACGTCTTCCGTCACGCCTCTCCTCGGCGGGAACACTGGCTCAACCTTAATTTCACTTCTGCAAAAAATTTCCAAGTGTCAGAACCTCTTTCTTCATTGCATTGCCGCTCTAGTTATAGAGGATTTCCAGCTGTATAATGTCTCACTTTTGTTCTTGGGCCTTTACAATGATACATTAACTTAAGCCCAAATAATAAA
Organism: Vicia villosa; assembly: GCF_029867415.1. Lineage (NCBI taxonomy): Eukaryota > Viridiplantae > Streptophyta > Magnoliopsida > Fabales > Fabaceae > Vicia > Vicia villosa. Next base: position 650,269 of record NW_026705133.1, read on the forward strand.
GCATATTCCTTTATATTATTTTATGATAGTACAATGTACATGGGAGATAACATGACACTATGGTAGAATTGCAGCAGTGTGGCAGCAACATTAGTAGTAGTGTGGCAGCAACAGTAGAGTACAGATGTACTCGTTTTTGTCTTCTAGCTCTTCCACAACTAACTTTGAATTTGAATAGTCTTTATCCTCTTTTTCTGTACCACCAAGATTTTCCTTCATTTATTATATCCTTCCTGTAAGCCTCGGTTTTTTGTGGGATACAAACTGACTCTTCTTTTATTTTTGAGTTTGTGAAAATCAGAGAGTCGCCACCGACTTTTATTTTATCCAATTAAGGAAAGGTTTATAAAAGAAACAGAAAAAGACCTTTAAGAGATTTTGGGTTCGGGGGTAGGTTATACAAAGGGAAGGTATTAGCACCCCTGTGTATCCATGGTTATCCATGAGCTCTTAATTGCTTAGCTCACTTGTTTGAATCATTTGTCTTGCTTTGAAATGCTTGTATGTGGTTTTAAATACTTTTGTAAAGAATTAGCTTTGTAATGATCCTTGTGCGGATGTATACAAAGTGTTTTATCTTTCGAACGATGTTTTGATGGTTTGAAAAAAAAGAGTTTTTAACTTCGTAATGATCCTTGTTTGGATATATACAAAGTGTTTGTCTTTTTGAAAGTTTTGTTTTGGAAAAACAGTGATATGTGAAACATTTGTTGTTTTGTTTGATTTGAGCAAGCAATTAAGAGATATACCCTAAGTTCGTAAGGTCCTTTCTTATTTCTTTTAGAAAATTTTCTTTGACTGGATACAGAAAGAAATTATTTGAATTGCATTTGAAACAGTAGAATTGATTTTGAAAAGAGTAACAGGGATTACCCTAAGAGGTGCAAGTGTGATTGTGTTTTGTTTCAGATATTTTTTCTTTGAGATTAGTGATCTAACGCTTCAATTGTTATCTTTGCCATACACGCAATTTTGTATGTACAGAAATTAAAGTGCGAGAATGTAAAATGCAGAAAATAAATCTACGCTATTACATCAATTGTGCGAGAAATGTAAACTACGCTATTTACATAAATTTGACAACCTATACACTTATCTATGAATTTAAATTGCAATAAGATAAAGGGAAAATATTTTTGGATTTTTGGATGATTGATTTTAATTAAAATTAATGCATAATTAATTTAATTAAAAATGTCAATAATTTAGAAATAAAATTTAACCCTAAAAATTAAGTCTAAAATTTTTTTCAAGTTGCTTGCTAATTAATTTTAAAATAAAATTAATTTTTTTTTTTTGTGATTTTTGAAATGATTTTGAAATTATTAAGTTAATTAACATATAATTACACAAATAATTATACATATAAATTAAACTTAAAGAGAAAAATATTCTAAATATGTACAAAATTAGTTTATAATATATAAACTTAATTTAAATAAAAAGAAAATATATTTTTTGATTTTTTGATAGGTTAAAAATAATTTAAAGGGAAATATATGAATATATATTGATTAATTAAACAAAATATTTAATTATTAAGAAAAATAAAATATTTTTGTGTCAAAAATCAATACAATATTTTATCAACCTAAAAATATTTTTTGTATATTTTTTTTGATTTTTTAAAACTATTTTTAAATAATTTTGCAAAGAAAATTAAATAAAATAGAAAAATATAAAATATATTAAATATGGATCATGTGTGGCTGGCTGGTAAGTCCATAACATGGACTAGCGTGTCATGTGCGTTGGATGAAGTGATTGGACTGATCTGATGGTGACCAAGCGAGGATGCATGACACGTACAGAACCTACAAAGCACTGAATCAAAAATTTATAAAATAAAAACGCGCGCGCTCTGGCCAATAGGAGGGGGCCACGTCTCATCTTCTTCCTCAGGAAACACTTTTTACACCACTCATTTGTAGAGAGCTGTAAAAAGCTCTAACCTATAACACCTGTGCAACATGAATAGGGGTTAGACTCAATATAAATTTGGCGCGAGGTCATGGTTCGATTCGTCTAGTTCATACGAGTTTAATGGTACCACTTAGAACCTGTAATTTTACCTAAATCATGAATCCCTCTTTTTGAACTCAAAAACCCTAAAATGGTAAGTGCTCATACAAGCGACCAAACTTCAATTAAAGCTCCAGAAACGTTCACAAGGTAACACCAATCATGAATATGCCATTAGAATTTATTTATTATGAGTGTATAATTGAAATCGAAGAAGTTTTTAAAAGTGCAAATCGTGGGTTATATGTACGTGTTCTTGAGGTTTCAAGGCTTGAAATTGATCTGGTTATGTTCAGTGGAGGTCAGGGAACGTGTTTGAGTGTTTAGTTTGGATTGAAATTAGCTTAAACTTAAAATTCGAATTTCAAATTTCTTTCAAAATTTCAAGTTTGATACAAGAGTGATACAAGCATGTGTTTGTTCTGAATTTGTGTCCCTATGCTTACTGAAGTATGCTAAGCTATTTATGAGCAATAAGAGTGCTTCAATCTTAAGCTAACAATTATTGATTGCTTTTGAACTTTTGAATTTTTTAATATATAAAGCTTTGAATTCTTTGGCCATGGCTTCACTTTTCTTCACCCCTCTTGCTCTAGGCCTGCTGTACATCTTTATGTTGCAGAAGTTAAGCCATCTTGGTGACTCAAGCTAAAGACAAAAGCCTTGGATAATTGTCTTGAATCATTTCTTTTTTACTTTAATTTTAAATGTAATAAAATTAAATTAAAAAAGAAACAAAAATGTCATGGGCCAAATGTTGGTCATGGGAGCCCTTTAACATCATTAGAAACATATTTGGATCATGAATGCTTGGCCTCTTTTGGAAAAAAAACCATTTTGATCAATGCTAGTTTCATGCATTTTCCCAAAAAATAGCCAACTTCAACAAGGCATATCTCCCTCAATTTTGATCATATGAAGGAGTTCTTGTACTTTTTAGAAACCTCAAGATGTCCTCTACAAGTTACTTTGGGAACTTTTTCGCATTTGGAGAAGTTATCTTGATGTTGTGGCCTTTGACAAAAAACCACTTTTTGTTGACTTTGAAAATGACCTGTAATGTCCTGGCTCATATTTTCCAAATGGTAAATCCAATGACCATGGGATCAATTTCATTTGAAAGATAATTGAATTTCCTTCAAAACAAGCTTTGGTTGGAATTTTTTGAATGAATGAGGAGAGAGTTATGGCCGGTCAAAGTTCAGTTGACTTTTTAGGAGAAAACCCTAATTTTGAAACTTAGGGTTTTGTTGATTTCTGAACTTTTCTTGATGAATTATGATCAACCATTGATCAAATGATGAATCTTTTGATAAAATATGGATGTTGACTGTGCGTCCGAGCGAATTGAAGAGGTGCTGACTGTGCGTCCGAGCGAATTGAAGTTTGAAAATTTGTCTGGTGGTACTTTGAGACATATGGATGTCCATGAAATGCATTTGAGGTCTCAAAAAACTTGTTCTCCTGAAAAAAACAAAAACCCTAGTTAGGGACTGTTTGTGTAGGAGACAGTTAAGCGTACCTGATTTTTGTGTAGTGCTGAGTCTCTGCTGATCATGTGATTATCAGAAGACTTCTAGAACAAAAATCATGGAATTTTGAAATGCAAAAGATTGACTTGATTGATGGTACAAAACACGGAGAATCGTGATGTCAGCGGGTTTGACTGTCAACTGGCTGTCTGGGCATTAACGTAACAGTTAAAGTGAAAACTTAACAGTTAAAGTTAATTTTTTTTCTTTTTGTTTTTGTTGTGTTAATGGTGAAAATTTATTTACATGAGTTGTTAGAAAAAACACAAACATAATAAATAAATAAAATATACCGTACGCGAACAAAATTACCGATAATAATCTTGAAAAATATTTAATGCACACAAAAAAAATATTTAACTAGCAATAAACACACATAATATTATCTTGATAATTAAACGACGGTATGACAGACAATACAATATTTAATACTGACAGTACAAATATTACATAATATAACGAACAGTACGACAAATATAATGAACGGTACATTATTTGAAAGCAAAAGATACGACAAACTTTAAGTATGACGATTAAAAACCCATGCTATAAATAACAATATATAGATGCACGGGAGTGTAAACATCCCAGGTCCGCATTTTTCAGGACTATGCAGACAGAAAAAAGACATGATCACCACCAAAACAGTGATGACCATAAGAAAAAACGTATCCATCCACTTTGCCATTTTTGCCGGGGAAGAAGAGAAAATAATTATGAGATAGAAATTTGGGAAATGAGTGAAATTTTATGTGAGAATTTATAGAAAAAATGGGGGGTATTTATAGAGTGAAAAGAAGGATGGAGACGTTGGGGAATGAAGTGATGCCGTACAAAAAAGGAAAATTTGAGTGGTAGTAGGATTTGAAAGAAAGTGTATGGTAGGGTTTGAAAAGAGAGATGTATGGAATAAAGTTAGGATTTGATTTGAAAGAAAGAGATTTGAAAAGAAAGGAAAAGATTTGAAAACAATAGTATAATTCAAAAATTAGTGGGAAACAAAAACTAATAATAATTTAATTGTTACCAGTACAGTCTGAATCCCCGGACTCTGCGCCTGCAAAAAATTTAATTCTGTACCAATTGCGTCAGTATTATTTATCTGAAAATAAATCTCAAATAAACAGCGTGTGTGAAGTGATAAACAGTATTTGGCGTTTGTGTAAGAATAGATTCAACAGCGAACCAAAATACCGTATAAGAAATATTCTAAAAACCGAGTATTCATAAAATCAGGATATTTATGAAATAAAATCCAAGATTATATGAAACTCCCAATTTTTAGACATAAGTCTGTTGTCTTCTCTCTGAAAAAATGCGGGCAAATTTTGGGGTATAACAGTTGCCCCTATTCAATCTTCTTAAACCTGAAGAGACCGATTGAAATCTGAAGGTAGAAGATGATTGAATATTTAGATGCCCTGAAAATTTGCACTTACCTCCACCGGAAGTGATGCTGGAAATTGCATTGAAGGTGGCTTGATAAATATTGTTGGCGGATCAAAACATTACCTGAGATGGGCTTTTAGATGCCATCTAGTGAATGTGTTGATGGTTTGTTCATCAGAATGAATCCATTGATTATATCTTGATGAAGGATTTGAAAACCTCTGCGTTGACCGTTACGGAACCGTCCGAGGTTACCGCTTTAAATCTTGGAGGCTGATCGTTACGGAACTGTCCAAAGTTTTTCCGATTTAGATTTTGAATGTTGATTGTTGTGGAACCGTCTGAGGTATCCGCTTTAGATCTTGGAAGCTGATCGTTACGGAACTGTCCAAAGTTTTTCCGATTTAGATTTTGAATGTTGATCATTGTGGAACCGTCTGAGGTATCCGCTTTAGATCTTGGAAGCTGATCGTTACGGAACTGTCCAAAGTTTTTCCGATTTAGATTTTGAATGTTGATCGTTGTGGAACCGTCCGAGGTGTCCGCTTTAGATCTTTGAAGGTTGATCGTTGTGGAACCGTCTGAGGTATCCGCTTTAGATCTTGAAGATTGACTGCTTTAAGGAACCGTCTGAGGTATCGACTTAGATCTGAAGGTAGATCATTAAGGAACCGTCCAAGGTATCGACCTAGATCTGAAGGATTTGAAGTTGTTTATTCGACTGTAATATAGGCTGGAAGCGTCAGAATGAGTCACCATTAGACCGTATCTGCTTTGCTTGTTTTGAGTTGATAGGTGGTTTGAAAAGAGAGAACTCTTCAGTTTGAATCTTTGGTTCTGAGAAGAACGCCTGTCTGAATAGAACCCAGGAGAATATTGCATGTGATTGAGAATAACTTGCTGGGGATATTCGTTTACCTGAAAACCAAGTCAGTGACATGCAATACCATGATGTATGTAATGTATATGTTGAAATTCTCAAACTAAGTTAGAATCGTGCATGTTATGTATGCGTTTGTCATGAATCATTATATGCTATGCATGAATATGCGTATGATGTATGATGTATGGACATGACTTATGCAATTTAGAGTATATCAAACTTCCGGTTGGGAAAATAAATCCCTGCTTGTTATTTCGGAAACGATGACATTATGACTGTCGATGATCTTTGCTATCTTTTTTCGAGTATACTCAGCTGGGGAACTTCCTCACGGACCAGGGTGCTCTGTTGAGAGATCTTTGACTACCGCTTGAGGATGAAGGTAATTTTGAAAGTTCTGATTTTGATGCACTTTGAATGGGAATTAAGAAAGATGTGTAATCCTCCGATGCACTATTTGATCAAACCTTGGTGTGGAGGATCACGCCTTCTGGGGATAGTGATCTTGAACAGCCCTGCTTGGGAATAAGGTTTCTCGAATCACTTTGTTGGAGAGAAAAATCTCATTGAGGAATCTGCTGAGAAACATATCTTTGTTGGGGAACTTTTCTTCTGATGCTGGTTTTGGGATGATGTCCAGATGATTGGGACATTACCTGAATGCTATTCCTGTTTTTCTTATAAACATCAATCATATTCAAATGCATATGTTCATTCAAAATTATCATTGGGACGTTTACGCGTTCAAAACAGAAAAAGTGAAAACATTGATTTTGAGCATGAACTGTATTGATTTTGAAAGAGAGCCATAATAGGCGGATTAGTACAAGGAGACAAAAATCCTAGTAGTAGGAAGTTGTCATAAATCTTTGAAAAGTACTTATAAAGGGAAATAGCTATGTGAAAACAATCCTGTCAAGTTTCAACTCTGCTATTGCCAATCTGTCTTCGAGTATCTCATCCCTCTCTTGTTGGAAGAAAGTGATTGGACTGATTGGTGCCTTTGATGTGTTGAACCTTGAAGGTGAGTAGGTAGCCAAACGGGACATAGTCGTACGCTTTATTCCCTAACTTTTGCTTAGGCTGCCTTTTCAGGTTTTCAGCCTAACGGGATAATTATTATTTTGTAGTCTCTAATTTTTGCCTGGATCGCCCTCTCAGGTTTTCAATCCACTGAGACGCTCATTTTTTGCCTAAGTTGCCCTTTCAGGTTTTCAACTTAGCGAGCTTTTTTCTTTAAGCGAAGTACTTTTTGACTATGTCCGCATTTACAAGGTGTGGGAAATCCTCGCCGTCCATAGTGGTAAGCAACATGGCTCCGCCGGAGAATACTTTCTTGATTACAAATGGTCCCTCATAAGTGGGAGTCCACTTGCCCCTGGGGTCATCTTGTGGTAAGATGATGCGTTTTACAACCAAATCACCGGTTTGATATGCCTGACTTTTGACTTTCTTGTTGAAGGCTTTGATCATACGTTTCTGGTACAACTGACCATGACAAATAGCTGCGAGCCTCTTCTCATCAATCAAGTTTATCTGGTCCAACCGAGTCTGAATCCAATCGTCTTCGTCTAGATCGGCTTCTTTCATAATTCTTAGGGAAGGAATCTGAATTTCAATTGGAAGAACTGCCTCCATACCATAGACTAAGGAGAATGGAGTTGCCCCTGTTGAAGTACACGCTGATGTGCGATAACCATGAAGAGCAAAAGGTAACATCTCATGCCAGTCTTTGTAGGTTACTGTCATCTTTTGTATGATCTTTTTGATGTTCTTGTTGGCAGCTTCTACCGCGCCATTCATCTTTGGTCGATATGGGGATGAATTGTGATGTTTAATCTTGAACTGCGCGTAGAGTTCAGTAATCATCTTGTTGTTTAAATTTGTGCCATTGTCTGTGATGATCCTTTCAGGGATGCCATAACGACAAATGAGATTGTGCTTGATAAACCGAGCCACCACATTCTTGGTAACTGAAGCAAACGAAGCTGCTTCTACCCACTTTTCGAAGTAATAGCGACCAGGATAAAACGATGTCCGTTGGAGGCAGTAGGCTTGATTTCTCCAATGATATCAATACCCCACATTGCAAAAGGCCAAGGAGCTGTCTCCATGGTAGACCAATAATAACCTGCTCTTAAGGTCTTTTTAGCCATTGTATGTCCACTTGAATGAGTACCAAAGGCACCATCGTGTATATCTTCCATAATCTGTTCCGCTTCCTTCTTGTTCACACAACGAAGCAAAGTTGAGTCATGGTTGCGCTTGTACAGGATTCCATTACTTAGAAAGAATTTAGCAGCAAATCTTCTTAAAAACTTTCTATCGTTAATGGATGCCCCTTCAGGGTATTCTTGGGCTTCGAGATATCTTTTTACTTCATGGAACCATGGTTTTTCTTCCACTCCTTCGGTATCAATTTCATTGCAATAGGCTGGTTCATCTTGTCTGTAAATGGTAATCATTGGCGCCTCATTGTCCCACCTGACTTTGAACATAGATGACATGGTAGCTAGGGCATCAACTAGTTGATTTTCTTCTCGCGGGATATGTTCAAAAGTGATTTCTTCAAAGTAAGGAATCAAACTCAGCACATATTCTTTGTAAGGAATTAGACTCGGGTGCTTCGTGTCCCATTCCCCTTTAACTTGATAAATTACAAGGGCCGAGTCCCCGTATACCTCCAGGAACTTGATTCTCAAATCGATTGCAGCTTTGAGACCCAAAATACATGCTTCATACTCGGCTATATTGTTAGTGCAGTTGAAACATAATCTGGTAGTGAATGGTGTATGTCCTCCTGTAGGAGAAACGATCACAGCTCCGATGCCATTGCCAAACGCATTAGAGGCTCCATCAAAAACCATAGTCCATCGGGATCCTGGCTCGGGTCCTTCCTCTGGTCCTGGTTGTTCGTAGTCAGCAACTAGCATAATATCTTCATCTGGGAAGTCAAAGTTCAACGCTTGATAATCATCCACTGCTTGATGGGCCAGATGATCAGCTACCACACTTCCTTTGATCGCTTTTTGTGAAGTGTACTGGATGTCATACTCTGTTAAGATCATTTGCCATCTTGCTATTCTTCCAGAGAGAGCAGGTTTTTCGAACACATATTTGATAGGATCCATTTTGGAGATCAGGAAAGTGGTATGGTTTAGCATATACTGTCTTAGTCGGCGAGCCTCCCATGCCAAGGCACAACAAGTTTTCTCGAGCAGTGAGTATCTTGTTTCACAATCGGTAAACTTTTTGCTAAGATAGTAGATTGCATGCTCTTTTCGGCCAGACTCGTCATGTTGCCCCAGTACACACCCCATTGAATCTTCTAATACTGTTAGGTACATTATCAAAGGTCTTCCTTCCACTGGTGGTAACAAGATTGGTGGTTTTTGAAGATATTCTTTGATCTTGTCAAAGGCTAATTGGCATTTGTCGTTCCATCTTTCCACTTGATCTTTCTTCAATAGTTTGAATATCGGCACACAAGTAGTAGTCATATGGGCAATAAATCTGGCGATGTAAGTCAGACGTCCCAAGAATCCTCTGACTTGTTTCTCGGTACGGGGTATGGGCATTTCTTGAATGGCTTTGACCTTGGCAGGACCAACTTCAATACCCTTGCTGCTGACGATGAAACCTAAGAGTTTACCGGATCTTACTCCAAAGGTACACTTGTTCGGATTCAGTCGCAACTTGTACTTCTTGAGTCTGTCAAACAGCTTGTGCAGATGACCCAGATGTTCTTCTTCGGTGTTGGACTTTGCAATCATATCATCCACATAAACCTCTATTTCCTGATGAATCATATCATGGAACAGAGCTACCATTGCACGCTGATACGTTGCTTCTGCATTCTTTAAACCAAAGGGCATCACTTTGTAACAAAAGGTTCCCCAGGGTGTTGTGAAGGTTGTCTTTTCCATGTCTTCTGGCGCCATCTTGATATGGTTGTAACCTGAGAATCCGTCCATAAAGGAAAATACCTTGCATTGTGCAGTATTGTCAACCAGTACATCGATGTGAGGTAAAGGGAAATCATCCTTGGGGCTTTCCCAATTCAGATCTCTGTAGTCTACACACATTCTGACTTTCCCGTCTTTTTTAGGCACAGGCACGATGTTAGCTATCCATGGAGGATAACTCACAACTTTTAGAAAAACCGCGTTGAATTGCTTTTCTACCTCGTCTTTAATCTTCTTGGACATGTCGGGCCTACTTCTTCGCAGCTTCTGCTTAACTGGAGTGCTACCTTCTTTGATTGGCAGGCGATGGACCACAATATCTGTGTCGAGACCAGGCATATCTTCATAGGACCAAGCGAATATCTCAACATAGTCTTGTAACATTTGAATCAGTCTTTGCTTGACACTGTCTTCTAAATCAGCCCCTATCTTGACTTCTTTCTTTTCTTCGTCACTACCCAAGTTGATAACCTCAATTGGTTCTTCATACGGCTGTATAGTCCTTTCTTCTTGTTCTAATAGCCTTGCAAGTTCCCTAGGTACTTCACAATCTTCCTCACTTTCGTCCTCAGTTTGGTAGATCGGATTTTCAAAGTCATGACTGGCAATAGCAGAATCGTTATCAATAGGATCCAGAGTGAATGTGAATCTGCATTTATTATGTGGGTGTGTGTAAGAATACATAGCTATTTGAAAATGAATTAAAGCAAAGAAAGAAACAAAAAGGATCGCAAAATTTGAATATGCAAACGTCCCATGATTTTATTGAATGAACATATGATCATGGTATGACAAACCCTTATAAAAAGGACCAGTGTGCTTCGGGCAAGGCACCTGGCTTTTAAGTTCATGGTTCGATAGTACAGGAACCATTTTTATCTTTGAACATATAAACAACGAAAACAGGAAATTGCATTTACTCCTGATCAAAGGAGATAACATCTTCAGCTTCCCAGTTGTTCAATCCATTGTTGTGAGTAGGGAATATCCAGTTGCTCCAGTTGCAATTGTCTTCTTCGTCTGCCACAACATTGACTTCTTTGGTGACGAGATGAGCTGTTGATCCTTCAGGATGAGCAAGATACTCTGTTGGATATGAGAGCCTAGGCTGAGGTGCCTCTGTGGGCTGAGAGAGATACCCGATAAGATCGTCCCATCCAGTCGGGATGATGTCTTTGATAGAGACTTGTGCACTCTGGGGAGCAGTGTACTGCATCAGAAAATCATTCTCGTCATTTGATGTCTCCCAGAATTCTTCAGGAGCGACAGGGCTTGTGAGTGTCATATTGTCTTTGAAATGTTCATCCCATCCAGTTGGGGTAATGTCTTCGATAGCGATTTGCGAGCTCAGAGGAACGGAATACTTCACCATAAAGTCATACTTACCACTTGGTTCTCCCAGCGTATCCCAGACTTCTTTTGGACTAGGTGGACTTTGGTATTGCTCAGTAATGGAACTAGTGAAACTTTTGTTATCTTCGAACTGATCATCCCATCTAGTTGGGACAATGTCTTCAATGGCAATAAAAGCACTTTGTGGAGCAGTGTACTTCACTAGAAAGTCGTACCTGCCGCTTGGTTCTCCCAAAGTATCCCAAACCTCCTTGGAAACGGGTGGAACCTGGTCGTCTTCAATAGCATTTACTCCTTGGCTGATGAAATGTGACATTAATCTTCCAGAACGAGGACTTTGATCATTCTTCTGAGTTTCATTAGTATAGCCCAGACCTAGCTTATCGAACTTGTATGGTACGTCAAGGAGTTGTCCCCATACTGTGCAACCACCCTCTTCGATCACAGCTTTGGCATCTTTGAGAGAAGCCATAGTTGGAGTTATTCTTGTAGCAGGAGTAGCAGAAATATGTTTGGCAGTAGAGACATCTGGAGGGACAACCTCAAAAGATTGGCAGGGGGTTTCGATGAATTCACCATCCATCTCAACATGCTTGGAGTTACTCAGGTGGCTAACCACATATTCTTCTTCGCCATAAACTGTGACAACCTTGCCTTTTACCGGATATTTTAACTTCTGATGCAGGGTAGAAGTTACAGCGCTTGCCCCATGTATCCAAGGGCGTCCTAGTAAACAGGAGTATGCTGGATGAACTTCCATCACGTAAAAGGTAGAATCAAAGATCTGAGAGCCCACTCTGATTGGGAGCTTCACTTCTCCGTATACTGTTCTTGTTGACCCGTCGAAAGCTCTTACCACAACATCGCTTGGTTGTAACATAACTCCTTCGAAGTCAAGTTTCTCCAGTACCACTTTTGGTAACACATTTAACGAGGAACCATTGTCTACCAGCACATGAGACAAAGTGGTGCCGTTAAATTCGATAGAGATGTGCAGGGCTTTATTGTGATTTTTCCCAGCAGGGGTTAAATCAGCATCAGAGAAACCGAGACCGTTATCCACTGTTAGATTGGCAACACAATTTTCAAATTGGTCGACTGAAATCTCCTGTGGTACATGTGCAGCTTTTAAGAACTTCATCAGGGCCTTGGCATGAGCTTCTGAATACTTCAGCAGAGACAACATTGAAATCTTTGAAGCAGTGAGCCCCAGTTGTTCGACAATATTGTAATCACTTTTGCAGATGATTTTCAATATTTCCTCCATTTCTTGTCTTGACGGATCTTCAGCAGTGACTTCCACAGGTACTTGAACTGGTTCAACTAGTGGCTCTTTGCCTCGAGCATTGACATCTTGATTAGGAACTGGGACCTGGACTGGAGTAGTAGTAACATTTGGAGAAATTTCTGGTGAAAAGATCCTTCCACTTCTTGTAATCTTACTAGTCCCCACAATATTATCAACAGTTGGAGTAGTAAAATTCAAAGCCTCTCCAGTCAAGGTGTCTTGTTTAACTCCATGGACATAAACCTTAGCGTCATAACTCCACGGGACAGATTTATCTGAGGAATATGGAAATGGAGCCGGATTGGTAATGATTACAGATGCTACTCTGGGTGCAGCAGAAATCTTGAAGGGAGCTTTGGTAGGGATTTTCAATGGTATGTTAGAAATCACTGAGACGTCCTCTATCTTCATCCCACTTGAAAAACTTTGCACAAATTGTCTATAGAAGGAAGTTTCTCAAACATAATGATACGACGATCCATCCACTTTTGAATTCCTCCTTTCAGATTTTCACAACCATTGGGTAAGTGTGCACAATAAAAGCAATCAGGGTCACAACCTGGAATTAAACCAGCTCGTATTAGCTTTCTTTTGATTTCAAGGAGCGGAGTTGATAATTCTCTCACATCATAGATATAAACAGTGTCCATGATAGCATTAACGGTCTTGTCGTGTTTTGGCATAGGCGCAGTGATGACATTTGGAGTCTCTGGAGGATCGAATTCAATTTCCCCAACATCTATCATGTCTTGGATTTTATTTTTCAGGGCCCAACAGTGATCTGCGTCATGTCCTGGACAGTTGGAATGGTATGCACATGTTGCGTCGGGGCGATAACTAGGAGAGGAAATGTTGACATTCTTCGGAGGGTCTTTCAATGTAATCATATTTGCTTTTAACAAGTGTTGCAATGCTTGAGAGATTGGCATGTTGATTCTGGTGAAGTTTCTTCTTGGTGCATCTGGTCGACGCGTATACTTCGGCGGTTGATCTTTTTGAGGGGCAGATGCAGAGATCAGAACAGCCCCTACAGATTGGTGATGCTCACTTTTGCGACTTTTCTGACTGTGCACTGTATTGACTTCATTTCTCCCACTGATGGGCCTCTTTGTAGTACCAGAGGAGGAGCCTACTTGAATTTTTCCACTTTGAATGCCACTTTCGACACGCTCTCCAGTTAATATCAGGTCAGTGAAACCTGACGACGAGCTTCCCAGCAAATGACTGTAGAAAGGGCCAGTTAAAGTGCCCATGAACATGTCGACCAACTCGCGATCAGATAAGGGTGGTTGAACCCTTCCAGCTAGATCTCTCCATTTTTGTGCATATCCTTTGAAACTTTCTTTTGGTTCCATAGTCATGCCTCGTAGTTGAGTACGGGTTGGTGCAAGGTCAGCATTGTATTGATACTATTTGTAGAAAGCAGCAGCCAGATCTTCCCAGGTGTGAACTTTTGCACTTTCCAGTTGGTAGTACCACTCGAGTTGTGTACCCGAAAGACTTTCTTGGAAGAAATGAATCCACAATTTGTTATCTACCGTATGGGGTAGTATCTTCCTCACATAGGACCTTAGATGCAGCTTTGGGCAAGAGACTCCATCATACTTTGCAAAGACAGGAACTTTGAACTTTGGAGGAATAACAACATCTGAGACTAGTCCAAGATCATTGAAGTCTAAACCAGGTATTTTCTGTATCTCCATAGCTTTCATGCGTTCTTCCAACTGCTAGTATTTGCTATCACCCTGTTCGTCTTCGGAGTGATAATCTTCTTCATCAGGAGAGAGAGAGAGAGTTTGGCAGAACCCTGGTTGCTGTGATTATCTTCTTGATCACCTTCACCGACTACTTCAGGGATTGGCGCTTTTCTGGGCATCCTGGCTGGGACTCTGACTTTCCTCACGAGGTGGCTTAAACCTACAGATCCATTGGGCTTCTTTTTCTTCTTAGTCATCAAGGCTTTCAGTTCCTGTTGCCCCTTTGCTAGCTCCAGAATTGCTATCTGAACTTGGGCATTTTGTGCCTCGAGATTCTTGATGCTTGTTTTGGAATCCATCCCTTCTAACTGAAATAAACAGCGAGGAGATGAGAAACCTGTTATGTGAACCTGTTATGCAATGTTTATGAATGAAATGTATATGCAATGTTCTCAAGGATCTTAGAATTTAAATTTTTTTAAATAAGAGAGAAACAAACATTTATTAGTCAAACAATTTATTTCTTTTTTTTTCTTTTCTTTTGTCTCTTTTTTTCTTTTTCGCTTCTTTGCCTCTTTCGGGCTTACAAGATAAAAATACAGAAAATAAAGGATTCTTCAAGCCTCCCATGGACGCTTTCTCTTTACACCCAGGAACGTGTTGATCTGCTGTTCTTCATGGAGTTGTCAGGTGAGCTCTAACACTTTCCTCTCATAGTCTTGACAGTGTGCTTTGAAGGTGTCCCTTTCTCCTCTTAGTTGAACCCAAGATTTCTGCAGCTCTTCCAGGTCAGTTGGCATGTCCAGATGTAGAATAACTCGAGGTTCGTCCCCTTCGACTTCTGGCTCAATAGTCACAGGTAGAATAGCGGGATATGGCATGATGAACTTCTTAGCACGAGCACGCACCTATCTGAGGTAAGGCTCCATGGGAATAGAATTCCATTGTCCTAAAGTCTTGCTTTCTACTTTGTAGACGCTGCCCCAAGCATGTATAAACCTTCGTCGATACCTTTGGGAATCATCTTCGTAGTCGAACACAATGCCATGGATAATCATGTCATGAGGAACATTTCTTCGTGCATATCCGAATTGGCACAAAGCTAAAGAAGGGTTATAAGTGATGCCTCCCCTGATGCCAAGGAGTGGTACATTAGGGTACTCCCCACAATGGTCAATGAGAGTGATGTCTTTTTGAAAGAAGTTGTTTCACCGGATATCTGAATGAGACAAAGACATAATCCTGCGAGACCATTGCATCCTTTGCTCGTTTCTCAACACTGATCGGGGAAGGTGTAATGTAAACCATCTAGCCAGTAGTGGTACACAGCACATAAGAGTTCCTCGTTTCTTCATGGCACGAGTGTGTGTAGAAAATGTAGAATGTCTCCCAGCAAAGTAGGTACCGGATTGCGGGTTAAGAAAATGTTGATAACGTGCACACTTATGAATTGGTCGGGATTAGGGAATAAAACCAACCCATAAATCAAAAGAGCCACAAATTCTTCAAAAGCCTGGTAACTTCTATCTTTTAATAGTGATCGAGCCTTTCCCATTAAGAACTTAGAAAGCAAACCCTTGACTCCACTCTTTGTTTCCCAATTGGACTCGATTTCTGACTTTCGTAAATGTAAGGCAGCAGCAATGATTCCAGGTTTTGGAATCTTTTCTAAACCAGTGAAAGGTAATTGATCTCGAACAGGTAACCCAATTAATTTAGAGAATTCCTCCAAGGTGGGTACTAGCTGGTAATCAGGAAATGTAAAAAAATGATGTTCGGGATCAAAGAATTGGAACAGGACTCGTATCATGTCTTCTTCAAATTTTGAGGTAAGCAAATGGAGTAGGTGATCGTGCCTCTCGGTGAATTGAGCATTTCTGGGAAATTATGATATTAAGTCCTTTAGTTCAGATGGTACTGTTGAGATGTTGATTCGGATGTAATCTCTGGTAGCGGGAGCCATTACCTGCAACAATAGAACAAAGATAAACTCTTCGATCCTTGAAATGATTAGTGAGAAAATGATATGTTTATGATGTTTATGATGTCATGATGTCAAACATGTGGCAAACACACACAAACCACACAATAGCCTTAGGTTTAAAGGCTTGCATGAGGTTCATAGGTGATACCCTCCCCACTGAAGTTGAGTTGGTTTAAACCTGTCTTAAAATGGTATTCGGGTTCTATGATCCTTGGAGACAACATCTCAATACGGCACTCGGACGGCCGATCAAAACATTCCTCGAGGATAACCAACTTCGATCAATTTCAAAGCCAATCACTTAATAGGCCACAAGTCAAGTTCAACTAAAGGTTCTAAGGCAAATTAGTGCTTAATGACATTTCGGAAGCCTAACATACTCCTTGATCGTTTTCAAGGGATATCAGTACAGACCAAAGTGTCGCACTAACGGTGACTACCAGATCAACCGTATTGGTACATGCCGTACAGTTTCCTTGGTCTATTGTCACATACTTAAGGTATCTCGAGATTCGGGATAGAATCTTTCACACAAGTAAATACCCAAACAAACCTTTGAAAAATAGAGCAAACAAGACAAGCAATTGAAAACATCGAAGTGATCTAAACTCTAAGGTAACCCCTTTTGAAAAACTTTTGTTTTTGAATTCCCCAGCAGAGTCGCCAGTTCTGTAAGCCTCGGTTTTTTGTGGGATACAAACTGACTCTTATTTTATTTTTGAGTTTGTGAAAATCAGAGAGTCGCCACCGACTTTTATTTTATCCAATTAAGGAAAGGTTTATAAAAGAAACAGAAAAAGACCTTTAAGAGATTTTGGGTTCGGGGGTAGGTTATACAAAGGGAAGGTATTAGCACCCCTTTGTATCCATGGTTATCCATGGGCTCTTAATTGCTTAGCTCACTTGTTTGAATCATTTGTCTTGCTTTGAAATGCTTGTATGTGGTTTTAAATACTTTTGTAAAGAATTAGCTTTGTAATGATCCTTGTGCGGATGTATACAAAGTGTTCTATCTTTCGAACGATGTTTTGATGGTTTGAAAAAAAGAGTTTTTAACTTCGTAATGATCCTTGTTTGGATATATACAAAGTGTTTGTCTTTTTGAAAGTTTTGTTTTGGAAAAACAGTGATATGTGAAACATTTGTTGTTTTGTTTGATTTGAGCAAGCAATTAAGAGATATACCCTAAGTTCGTAAGGTCCTTTCTTATTTCTTTTAGAAAATTTTCTTTGACTGGATACAGAAAGAAATTATTTGAATTGCATTTGAAACAGTAGAATTGATTTTGAAAAGAGTAGCAGGGATTACCCTAAGAGGTGCAAGTGTGATTGTGTTTTGTTTTAGATATTTTTTCTTTGAGATTAGTGATCTAGCGCTTCAATTGTTATCTTTGCCATACACGCAATTTTATATGTACAGAAATTAAAGTGCGGGAATGTAAAATGCAGAAAATAAATCTACGTTATTACATCAATTGTGCGAGAAATGTAAACTACGCTATTTACATAAATTTGACAACCTATACACTTATCTATGAATTTAAATTGCAATAAGATAAAGGGAAAATATTTTTGGATTTTTGGATGATTGATTTTAATTAAAATTAATGCATAATTAATTTAATTAAAAATGTCAATAATTTAGAAATAAAATTTAAACCTAAAAATTAAGTCTAAAAATGTTTTCAAGTTGCTTGCTAATTAATTTTAAAATAAAATTAATTTTTTTTTGTGATTTTTGAAATGATTTTGAAATTATTAAGTTAATTAACATATAATTACACAAATAATTATACACATAAATTAAACTTAAAGAGAAAAATATTCTAAATATGTACAAAATTAGTTTATAATATATAAACTTAATTTAAATAAAAAGAAAATATATTTTTTGATAGGTTAAAAATAATTTAAAGGGAAATATATGAATATATATTGATTAATTAAACAAAATATTTTAATTATTAAGAAAAATAAAATATTTTTGTGTCAAAAACCAATACAATATTTTATCAACCTAAAAATATTTTTTGTATATTTTTTTTTTATTTTTTAAAACTATTTTTAAATAATTTTGCAAAGAAAATTAAATAAAATAGAAAATAGAAAATATATTAAATATGGATCATGTGTGGCTGGCTGGTAAGTCCATAACATGGACTAGCGTGTCATGTGCGTTGGATGAAGTGATTGGACTGATTTGATGGTGACCAAGCGAGGATGCATGACACGTACAGAACCTGCAAAGCACTGAATCAAAAATTTAAAAGAAAATAAAAACGCGCGCGCTCTGGCCAATAGGAGGGGGCCACGTCTCATCTTCTTCCTCAGGAAACACTTTTTACACCACTCATTTGCAGAGAGCTGTAAAAAGCTCTAACCTATAACACCTGTGCAACACGAATAGGGGTTAGACTCAATATAAATTTGGCGCGAGGTCATGGTTCGATTCGTCTAGTTCATACGAGTTTAATGGTACCACTTAGAACCTGTAATTTTGCCTAAATCATGAATCCCTCTTTTTGAACTCAAAAACCCTAAAATGGTAAGTGCTCATACAAGCGACCAAACTTCAATTAAAGCTCCAGAAACGTTCACAAGGTAACACCAATCATGAATATGCCATTAGAATTTATTTATTATGAGTGTATAATTGAAATCGAAGAAGTTTTTAAAAGTGCAAACCGTGGGTTATATGTACGTGTTCTTGAGGTTTCAAGGCTTGAAATTGATCTGGTTATGTTCAGTGGAGGTCAGGGAACGTGTTTGAGTGTTTAGTTTGGATTGAAATTACTTAAACTTAAAATTCAAATTTCAAATTTCTTTCAAAATTTCAAGTTTGATACAAGAGTGATACAAGCATGTGTTTGTTCTGAATTTGTGTCCCTATGCTTACTGAAGTATGCTAAGCTATTTATGAGCAATAAGAGTGCTTCAATCTTAAGCTAACAATTATTGATTGCTTTTGAACTTTTGAATTTTTTAATATATAAAGCTTTGAATTCTTTGGCCATGGCTTCACTTTTCTTCACCCCTCTTGCTCTAGGCCTGCTGTACATCTTTATGTTGCAGAAGTTAAGCCATCTTGGTGACTCAAGCTAAAGACAAAAGCCTTGGATAATTGTCTTGAATCATTTCTTTTTTAATTTAATTTTAAATGTAATAAAATTAAATTAAAAAAGAAACAAAAATGTCATGGGCCAAATGTTGGTCATAGGAGCCCTTTAACATCATTAGAAACATATTTGGATCATGAATGCTTGGCCTCTTTTGGAAAAAAAACCATTTTGATCAATGCTAGTTTCATGCATTTTCCCAAAAAATAGCCAACTTCAACAAGGCATATCTCCCTCAATTTTGATCATATGAAGGAGTTCTTGTACTTTTTAGAAACCTCAAGATGTCCTCTACAAGCTACTTTGGAAACTTTTTCGCATTTGGAGAAGTTATCTTAATGTTATGGCCTTTGACAAAAAACCACTTTTTGTTGACTTTGAAAATGACCTGTAATGTCCTGGCTCATGTTTTCCAAATGGTAAATCCAATGACCATGGGATCGATTTCATTTTAAAGATAATTGAATTTCCTTCAAAACAAGCTTTGGTTGGAATTTTTTGAATGAATGAGGAGAGAGTTATGGCCGGTCAAATTTCAGTTGACTTTTTAGGAGAAAACCCTAATTTTGAAACTTAGGGTTTTGTTGATTTCTGAACTTTTCTTGATGAACTATGATCAACCATTGATCAAATGATGAATCTTTTGACAAAATATGGATGTTGACAAAAAAATTCATTTTTGACTGTCTGTTGACTTTTCGGTCAAACTGGTCGTCTGTTGACTGTTTGAGCTGCTGATTGTGCGTCCGAGCGAATTGAAGTTTGAAAATTTGTCTGGTGGTACTTTGAGACATATGGAGGTCCATGAAATCCATTTGAGGTCTCAAAAAACTTGTTCTCCTGAAAAAAAACAAAAACCCTAGTTAGGGACTGTTTGTGTAGGAGACAGTTAAGCGTACCTGATTTTTGTGTAGTGCTGAGTCTCTGCTGATCATGTGATTATCAGAAGACTTCTAGAACAAAAATCTTGGAATTTTGAAACGCAAAAGATTGACTTGATTGATGGTACAAAACACGGAGAATCGTGCTGTCAGCGGGTTTGACTGTCAACTGGCTGTCCGGGCATTAACGTAACAGTTAAAGTGAAAACTTAACAGTTAAAGTTAATTTTTTCTTTTTGTTTTTGTTGTGTTAATGGTGAAAATTTATTTACATGAGTTGTTAGAAAAAACACAAACATAATAAATAAATAAAATATACCGTACGCGAACAAAATTACCGATAATAATCTTGAAAAATATTTAATGCACAAAAAAAAATATTTAACTAGCAATAAACACACATAATATTATCTTGATAATTAAACAACGGTACGACAGACAATACAATATTTAATACTGACAGTACAAATATTACATAATATAACGAACAGTACGACAAATATAATGAACGGTACATTATTTGAAAGCAAAAGATATGACAAACTTTAAGTATGACGATTAAAAACCCATGCTATAAATAACAATATATAGATGCACGAGAGTGTAAACATCCCAGGTCCGCATTTTTCAGGACTATGCAGACAAAAAAAGACATGATCACCACCAAAACAGTGATGACCATAAGAAAAAACGTATCCATCCACTTTGCCATTTTTGCCGGGGAAGAAGAGAAAATAATTATGAGATAGAAATTTGGGAAATGAGTGAAATTTTATGTGAGAATTTATAGAAAAAATGAGGGGTATTTATAGAGTGAAAAGAAGGATGGAGACGTTGGGGAATGAAGTGATGCCGTACAAAAAAGGAAAATTTGAGTGGTAGTAGGATTTGAAAGAAAGTGTATGGTAGGGTTTGAAAAGAGAGATGTATGGAATAAAGTTAGGATTTGATTTGAAAGAAAGAGATTTGAAAAGAAAGGAAAAGATTTGAAAACAATAGTATAATTCAAAAATTAGTGGGAAACAAAAACTAATAATAATTTAATTGTTACCAGTACAGTCTGAATCCCCGGACTCTGCGCCTGCAAAAAATTTAATTTTGTACCAATTGCGTCAGTATTATTTATCTGAAAATAAATCTCAAATAAACAGCGTGTGTGAAGTGATAAACAATATTTGACGTTTGTGTAAGAATAGATTCAACAGCGAACCAAAATACCGTATAAGAAATATTCTAAAAACCGAGTATTCATAAAATCAGGATATTTATGAAATAAAATCCAAGATTATATGAAACTCCCAATTTTTCTCTCTGAAAAAATGCGGGCAAATTTTGGGGTATAACACTTCCACACTTCCCTCAAGAGCCAACAACCTCTTTTATCACATTCCATTTGCCCAACATTCTTTTTCATGATGTCAGCTTGCGCTATATGCAGTAGTCTACTGCAGTATTGCCTATGCTTGCCCCTGCTAACCTCTGATCACACAAAACACAAATAAATGACAAAAAAGGGAGCACCTATTGTGCTCCACACTAAACACTAATTTAACTGCAAAATTAAAGAAATTAAACGAAAAAGCATTTAAAACACTAAAAACATTAAGACATAAAGCCATGTATTAACTCGCAAAATGTGTGTTAACATAGTAACCAATATAGGAATTTCGACCAAGGCAGGTGATTCGATCAAAGAACTTGAAGGATATAAACATGGTTGAATAGCCACTTAACGGTCTTATCCGTATTGGGAGGACGTGTGGAAGAGGTTTTTCAAAACAAGAGACATGCGTTGGAGAACGTGGCGCTCAGTGGAGAAAAGCCCGCCCTTAGTAGTTATTTGTATTTTAGTATAAATAGTAGTTCCAATAAGGGAATAGAGGTGTCAAATTTACTACAAAAGTCGCTAAAACTCAGAGTACCAAGCGAAGAGAGAAACGAGTTCCAAGAGTGTGATGTATGTTTGATCACTTATTTTCATTTATGCAAAGCTTTAATTTCAAGTTTACTTTACGTTTATGTGTTCTTCTTGGTCAAACCCTTTACTTTTTCAGTCACAGTTTCATTTTAACTTGCTTTTATTTTCATAACATCATTTCGTTTATTGTCGAAAACAATTCACATTCTCACTACTTTTACATTATTTAGAAACTTAACGCGCATTATTCTTAGACTCCCTAGTCGGTATCGCCAGTAACCTTTAACAAGAGACTAACGTTGTTTACCAATTTTTAGGGTAATCACATTCCAACAATTAATGTTTACCCATTCCCTAGATTTGTTTGGTTGGGATTAAATGGAGGGGAGTAGAGGAAAGAGAAGTGGAGAGAATATTTAATAGTTTATGTGTTTGGTTCAAGTTTTAAGAGGGGCGTGAGAGGTAGATGACGGAGATCAAAATCTCTTTTGAACCATTTTTTGCTTTCCCCCAATTTAGAGGAATTTGGAGGGGAAGAGAGGTGTTTCATCTTAATTATATTTGCATATTTACTCTTATTTATTTATTTAAATATAAATTTAACTTATTAAAATGTTAAAAATTCTATTTCGAATAAATTTTATCTTCCTTTTATATTTCTTGTATTTTTATATCTTCATCTTATTATCATTAAATGTGTTTAAATTTTTTTATTTTATTTTATATATTATAATGACCTTTTTAATTATCGTAATGTTAAATTGTTCAAAAATCTCTCCTCTTTCATATTTTGAACCAAACATATAAATAATTAAAATCTTTATATTTCCCTTGATAAAAATCTCTTATGTTCTCTCCTCTCGATTGAACCAAATATACCATAACAGCAAAGAATCTTTTTTCTACAAATCACCAAAAGTGTTTTACAAACCACTCAAAATAAAATAACATATGTGATCACCGATTTGTCTCCCATCTCTAAAAACTCTGCACATGATTAACCTAGCTCAATGGCTTTGAGAGTTAAGTTAACAAGAACCCAGCAAAGCTTGAGGCTGAAGGATCCATTCAAAGTTGGATGAATATAATGCCTAATCCTTCATCTGCTATCGACTGAGAACACTTGAGAAACAATAACTAAATTTCTAAATTTCTTCTTATTCAAGTATTTGGATAGAGAGACGTGTCTTATACTTTTTCGATAAAAATTGGGTATACTCTGCATGTAACAGTAGAGATTAATCTCTCGAGTTGAAAATGATTACAATAAACGGCAAATTTTTTCCTCAAAAGCATTTAACACTACTCTGTATGCTCAGTACTGGTTCGAACCAAGACGGGTTATTGATAAACTCAATACTCATATACATTGATAAGCCTCGACTTAGTTGAATATACAATGTTGAAAGAGTGAAAGTGAAAATTTTATTATATTAATTTCTAAATAGCATACATTTTAGTACGCTCATTATTTAATATCTCAGAATCTGACATAACAACTGAAACTGAAAAAGACCTTGACCTGCTTCCCATTGAAGATTTACGTATACTCCTCAAATTTGAAGCTTCAATTCGATGTCTAATAACCCAATAACACATTGTCCCCAATGTAGTAGCCATAATAGTTGTTCCAATAATGGTTACTCCAATTGCAAGCCACCTTTGATTTTTCCCAACAACTACAAAAGACAGTGCCAAAAATGAAACAGAAATAAGCACACAAGCCAGCCACATTAGTTTGTTAATAATAGCCATCATTTGCTTCTTTGCTTTGCTTTCAATAACAACTATTGATGTTTGAACCACCACAACCGCTAAAGAAATGAAGAGCGCAAATGAATCGAACACGAAGAAGATTAGAAACGCAGCTTGCGGCGCTATGTTTGCTTCGCCGAGCGACTTTCCTTTAGGAACTTTTTTTGGATCGTCCACGAATTGGCCTGGGACGGTGAAGATAGCGGCGAATGCAACCGTTGCTATGAGGACTGCAACGACGGTTGTTGAGTTTATTGCGTTGTTGAGTCCTTCTGTGTGCATTTTGTTGAGACGTTTTGCGATTCCTTGAACGCTTTTTCGCGTTTGGCGAGTGTGTTCTAGTTGGTGATGGACTTCGTGCTTTATGTCGCTGACGGTTTGTTTTAATTCTCTGGCAGCTGTTTTTGGTTGAGATTTTGTTATGGATTTTCCACTTTGAATACCGTGTTCTGTTAGAATGCTTTTTACTTCAGAGTGTCCTGTTTTCTCAGCTGTGTCTAATGCTGTTTCGCCGCTTTTGTTTATTGCCATGCCATCTGTTTCACTCTGTCCAAGTATCAACTTAATAATCTGCATGGAGAAAAGTTAAAAGAGTTTAATCATTTAGACTCTACCTAGACTAATGCAACAACTTGTTCCAAATAGATACATACAGTTCAATTTTGCAAGACATGTTCTATGCTCTATATGTTTTTACTTATTAGAACTATAATCGTATTCTTTTTCCCGCAAAAACTAACTAATACAGATCTTACTCTTGTTTTCAATGCAAAAGAGGCACATTATGGAAAATAATAGCTGTGAGGTACAGATACCTCTAGAATTAACGCACGTTGGTATCTGACATCCATATGATATGTGTCATTGTCGGTGTATTATGCTTTTGACATTAGTAGTGTCGGTATCATATCAGCTAGTTTGAGTCTGTGCTTCATAAGATAATGGTGTAAAAAATCTAAGTCTTACATTGAAAAGAATAAAGTATGAATATAGTTTATAACAGATCCTCCTCTCCTTATAAGTCTGTTTTGTAGGATTGAGTTAGCTGACACATTATCCACGTACCAAGTCCAATAGTGTTGTGTATAAGGTGGTATATTAGGAAAAACTCAAGTCACGTTCTATACAGAGATAAAGGGTACCACTCATACCCTACAAGCAGAGTTTGTAGTGCAGAGTTAGACCTATCCCAACTTTTAAGAGATAACCCACTTATCGACAAAGATGGTGATTTAAATGAGATTTCACTTATTGTAAACATGACCCTACCTATATATGAAGTAATTGTTTGAGTAAATGTTAGAAGAACTACGGCAGGCTCAATGAAATTTACCTGAGTTCTACCCTTCCTGGTAGCTATATGCAATGCTGTATTGCCCTTATTATCAACCATGTTTATTGTTGATGGATCTGCTTTTATCAACTCCTCTACCACCACAAGGCTCTGTCCCTTCACCGCCATATGAAGCGCCGTCTGTCCCTTTTTATCAGTCCTTGTTACAACACTAGGCTCCTTCTCCAGAATCGCTTTCACCACCTCCAAATGTCCATTTCTTGCAGCAGAATGCAAAGCTGTTTTGCCATTACTTCTAGCAATTGCTGCCAAGCTACTACCTGTTTCTAATAGAAATTTCACTATCTCAGTGTGCCCTTGTGTTGCAGCTGTGTGTAAGGCTGTTGTGTTGGATGGATCCACAGTCATCGCCAGTTCAGAATGAGCCTCCATTAAGATCTTCACTATATCTACAACAAGGAAAACAAAAATTGTTGTAAACAAACACTCCCTGAGTCTTGATGTCGGCCTTGATCAATCCTAAAATCCAACTCATCTAAACTCTAATTTATAGTATAAAAAGAAAACAGAACTTTACTTCCATTTGAAGATCACACACGCGTCACAAAAGCACAAAATGAGCAACTTGGTGCAACAAAGCTATACTCATGTTTTTTTTTTAAAGTCTACAGACTCAATTGGATTGAAACATCAAAGTTTTTGATGCATGCTTTTGACTGTGATTCTCCGCAAAGATTGACTCTGAACAAGATTCCTTTTTCATGTGACAGTGATAGCAACCGTAATTTAAAATATCAACTTCAATCATGACTCCTTTTCCACACAACACAAAGAACAATCAATTGAAGAAAAAAAACTACATAAAAAACATACCTAAATCCCCTTGTTTAGCAGCAATATGAAGCGCATCAAAACCATTTCTCGCTTTAATTCCAGCATCAGCAAGATCATAATACTGAATCATCTCCCTAACCATATCAACATAACCATACTCAGCAGCAACATAAAGAGCCGTTTCACCACCTTGATTCTGCTTCACAAACACTTCCCGCAGCTTACCCTCTTCCGCACCATCCACCGTCCCCTTCAAAGAAACCATATCTCCTGCTCTCGCCGCAGAATGTAAAGGCGTATCGTCACGCTTCCCCGTCAACTGTTTCGTCATTTTCTTCCTAATCGACCTTACCGGTAGAACCTGAGCCTGCACAGTTTCAGCTTCTGTCTCCATTGGATACAATTCACCAGAACTAATAAACCCCGTTTGTTCTTCCAACTTCAATCAGTTTCTCAGAATCAAAATCTTCATTTTCTTCATTCCAACAAAAACAAAAACACAAACACAAAATCAGCATCTAAGTCAGCATCTTCTATCTTCCACCACAAATAACTGTCATCAAACCCAATAACAGAATAAAAAATTTAAAAAAAACCCAAAATATTACCGATTAATTCTCCATTTGATAACTCTATCAACCTCCAAAATCATTGCTCTAATGACAACAAACAAAAAACTGAATCAAGATTAAAAATTGAAATGAAACCAAACCAAACCACATCAACAAAAAAAAATTATTTTATTGCATTTTCTTCATCCTTAAGTTAAAAAACAAAATTTTTAAAAAAAAAATCAGAGATGGTTCATTTAAACCATTGATCAAACAGGTGGAAGGAAGAATCTCATTCTCACCTTAATTAAGTGTTCCACTAAAAAAAAGCATTAAACTTTAAAGGTAGCTTTTAGGGAACTAACACATATGTGATGTTGGTGTAGTAGGACACCCTGTAACAAAAAAAAAAACTTTGATGAATAACTATAGTATATTATTAAAGTGATATAGTAAAATGACAAGAAGAAAAAGAACAAAAGAGGTTAATAAGACACAAAGCTCACATGTAAACAACAACTTTACATGAATCTAAATCAGAGATATATTATATAGTTCTTCAATGTTGAGAAATATATATGCATCAAAAGGTAGTGATGAAGAAATGAGAAAGTGTTGTTATGAGTGAATGATAGAGAGTAGGGGTGTACATGGGTTGGGTCAACCCACAAAATCCGGTCAAACCCACCCAAAAAAATCCACAAAAGTGGGTTGGGTCGGGTAATTGAGTGGATATGGGTTTTAAAACTAAAAAACCCATTAAAAAATTTGGGTTTCGGGTAAAACCCAACCCAAACCCAAAAGACCCATTGACCCACTAATCAAATATTTATGATTACAATTTTAATAATTTTGATGAATATTAACTTAGAAGTTGTAATTTTAGTCTCTAAACATTTACTATTTTAGTGAACCATGACTTTAACTAATTTTGTATGTTTCACTTTTTGGTTATTTTAATTCTAATACAATTTTATGTCATGCAACTTTAATTTGTTGTTAGTATTTTATGATAATTTTTATTAGTTAATATTATCATTTATTATTATATAATGCTAAAATATAGTAAAAATAAATTATCTAATTTTTTTAAGAAGATATAAATTTTGAGTAATTTTTATGAAAAAAAAATATGATGACTCATCATTTAATGTTAATAAGCAAAAAAATTATTTGGACAACCCACTACCCAACCCAACCCAACCCAAAATTTAGTGGGTTTGCCCAAACCGACCCATTGATATAACGGGTGGTTAATTTACCTCACTCAAACCGGTGTGTCTAATATGGGTTGGGTCTTGGGTTTGGCCAAACCCAATCCAAACCGGCCCATGTACACCCCTAATAGAGAGGAGATGAATAGAGGAAAAGGAGAAAAAGCGTTGCGAAAAGAAAATAGTGGTGCAAGTGTTTGATTAAGGGAAAAAACAAGACGGGTGGGTCCCGGTTTTGGAATTGATAGGACCACGCGCTTTTTGATTCCCGCTGGACGCGTGGTTTTGGTTTATGGAACAGTTTTTTTTTTTTTTTTTTAACTAGTTGACTCTGATTCTATCGTTTCTTTTCAGTCCACGTTATCCACACTTTTTTTTATCACCTCTTATTAATTTTTATTTATTTATAATCTTATATCAGAATTATCTTTATTAATTATTAAATCACTATATAGTAAGTGGATGAGAAAATAGAAGACTAAAATTGTAATTAAATTTTAACTTTTTTATAAAAATTAATTAATTATTTATATATGTTCTTTCTATAAGTTAGAAAGAAATTGTTTATTGTTACTTTATTAGTTTTCTGTGTTTAATTTTTTTTCTTTCTTATACATTGAATATATAGGATGTTTATATTAATCGATGAAAAAGTGGTATAGATAATTTAAATTCGTTTTTTAATACAAATGTTTTTTTTTCATATTTAGTAAAAAAATCTGTTTTCTAAAACTGAGGTAAAGGAAATTAACTAAAAAAACAATTATATATTTTATGCTTTTATGTAATAAATAATTTTCTAACAAAAAATATAATAAATAGTTTTATTTTTGTACTTATCCTTCTTGTTTTTAAAATAACATTAATTTTGATATATTAAAAAATTATTATTTAATATTTTCTCTAATCTATATTATAAATTAAATTTATTTTTTTATAGTAAAAATGATTAATGATTTTATTCATGAATCATGGTGAATCATGGTGATAGATCTCTTATCTTCTAATCGCATATTAAGTCCGCTTAGTTAATGATCATGCATAAACATTATACTCCCTCCGTTTTTTATTATAAGTCGTTTTGGAAAAAATATTTGTATTTAAATATAAGTCGTTTTACAATTCCAATGAATAGTTAATGCTACTTTTCCTATTATATCCTTAAATATTTATTATTCTCTCTCATTTCAATTATATAAATTTATCTTCCATATGTCATTAATGAAGGATAATTTTGTAAAAACCTTCATAATTTCTCATTTTCATACAATAATTATTATTTTTCTTAAACTGTGTGAAAAGTCTAAAACGACTTATAATAAAAAACAGAGGGAGTATTTAAAGACTTTGAGTTCAATTCCGTGACATCTAATTTAATCTTTTATAAAAGGTAAAATTTCAACCAATAACCTACTAAAAAAATTATCACCCAATTGTTATCAATTGATCTAGGATATTTGTTCTTTTCCTATAAAAATGGAGTAATAACATTTTCTAGTATCATATTCTCAATGAAGTTAATCAAGTAGTGAATCATTTGAACAAGTATGGTTTATTATTAGAATTTTTGATCCATTTTTTTAATTTTTTTATTTATATTTTATTTTTATTTTTTTTACTTTTTAAAAGTGGTTTTTTATTTATGCTTTCTTTTTATAAATAAAAACTGAAATCCAAAAAGAAAATATTAAACTCCATGTTGAAATAAGAGGAATTTGATATAAAGCATCAAATTAACACATAGATTACAACTCATCTTGGCAAGTGCATCTGTACAAGTATTCTACTCATAGTAAATATGACAAACACACACCTTTCAAACCGGTTCGAACAATTGTTAAATTTGTTAAACCAATCACATTCCAATTATACTATCTTTTTCAGAATCCAAAATATTTTGAACAACTACTTTGAAGTCTATATAGAGCTCAATAGCTCAAAACCTAAACTCTTTTTCTAATCTTAAGCCTTCTAGCACACCCAAAAGTTCGGTAATTTATCCATTACAAGAACATAGATATCTTGCGAAGCCTCCAAGCCTCTCACCCATGCAACCTTTTAAAAAACCATTACATCCGACTATCAAGTCATTCTTACTAGCTTCACCTGTGTTCAATCTCACCCAAGTCGAATGAGGAGGGGACCACCTTATTTGCTTAGCCTCTCGAGCCAAATCTATCTTACTACCATGCAGATCCATTGCTAAAAAAATATTCATGAGCAAGTTTAGTAACATGTCACAGAATTCTAAGTCTCACAAAATTCTTATCATGTTATTCTTTATTCCTCCACATCCAAAGTGCACGGGAAGAAGTTGTTCAAAGTTCCGCCCACGACAGATCACCGCTAATACGAAAATCCAAACACTGATTAGTATCCACTCACTCCTTAAAATTACTAGTGAAAAAAGAGCCCCTTATATCCAACTTAATCTCATTAGTCCAAATAACAAAAGCCAAAGGACAATCACATAAAACATGTATAATAGATTTCACCTCTATTTCATAGTGAATACAAAAAGGATCTCTTAGTTGCATTTTATTTTTCCTCTTATTAGTCACTATCCTATCATGATACACCAACCAAATAAAGAACCTTGTTCGTTCAGAGATTTTAAGCTTCCATGTTAACCTCTAACTATCCTTGCCAATTTTCCTACCAAAATTGCACATTAATTTATAACTTGTTGAAATAGTATACTCATCTTGTTATCGCTTAAAATGTGTTAACATACTTTGGATCACTAATTTCACAAGGCAGACTCTCCCCGCTATAGATAAAAAGAAGCTTCCCAAGAATAGAGCTTAGCTAATATTTTATCACCAATAGGCTGCAAGTGAACAACTACCTTGACTTTCTCTAAAATACTAGAACCCTTAAATATTTGAAAGGCATAGTGACTTTAGCAAAACTAGTGGAAGCCACAGTAGTATCTAGCCTAGCAGATGACGTTGAGCTAGAGAAAATGGTAGGCTTGGACTTACTAAAAACACGACAAAATACAGAAGAATACCTGGTGAAGACACAATTGAGAGTAGAGATATATCTTTGTAGGACTTAAGAGATCCAAGAACAAAACTTCAAATTAAAGCCAAAATTGGAAATTATTTTTAGGAGAAATTCCCAATCTTAGGTGTCAAAGGCGTTAGATACATCCACCTTCAAGGCCAAATTTCTACCAAAATATTTGTTATCAAGTAAGTTAATTGCTTTTGATGCAAGTAAAATACAATCCTTAATGTTCCTGCCATATATGAACCCCTTTTTCTCATTGGAAATGATAAAAGGTATAATGCTAGCTAACTTGTCATCCAAAATCTTGGAGATTATTTAGAATTTGAAATTAGCAAAAGCAATTGGCCTAAACATGTCTATAGAATCTGCATTATTGGATTTGGGTAGGAGAGTAATAATATTTGAGTTGAAGTTAGGCAAAATTCATCACATCTGCCTTAGGGGAAGCCGGTGTAGGGATGTTGTACAAGTGGAGTACCTCGTGCTAGATTTGCTCGCGGAGAGTGTTCAAAGGTGTGAAGTTCTCTGCCTCCTTATCCACCCTTTTGAATATCCTTTATGGGCGAGGTGTTGTTGCTCTTCCTCTGGTGGTGTGAGCTCTCGGCATTGGGAACACGCTCCTTGACAATGTTGGTATCCTCGCTTTTTATGTAGCACTCAGCTTTGGTGACCACTTCAGCTTTGGTATCCTCTCCCTTTATGTTGGTTTATAGGCAAGGGACTCGTTGAAGTGTCTCATCTTAATTCCATTTTGGAACTCCCCCACAATTATTTCTTGGTTTGGAGGAACGACTATAATATTGGCTTTGTTGAAGCGAGCGAAATAGTCCCTCGGCGACTCCGATGTACCCTGGCGTACATTAAACAGACTGGCAGTGGACAACACCCTAATTTTCCTGAGTAATTATTAAATAAAGATCAGAGTAAATTAAAAACTTGATGTCAACTTCACACAACACAGACCTGCTCATAATATAATAACATATAACACATACAACTTATTAAAATTATTAATAATAACTACAAAAACTTCAACAGGTTTAACTTCATCTTATTGCAGCGGAAAAACATCAACAAAGTATCCAAATACTTATTTAAAACAAAACATGCTATAAAGTAATCATAAAAATTATCATCCTAGAAGATATCATAAAATCTCTAACAAACATAAAAAAAAACACTAAGTGGTCAATCCTCAGTGTTACATATTAGAGCAGACACCGACACCAACGAAAGCAATAAAGAAGAGCATCCTTTTCTACTAACATCCACACCTTCACTGCGGATCACCTGCGCGTTACCCATGTAGAGGCAACATTCAAACAGAAGGGGTGAGATGTCACAATAATATAAAGGAATGCATAATAATTAGTAGATGTGAATTATTTCATGCATAGTCACCCATTCCACCTATTCAACTTCCTTACCATCAACAACACAGAAATTACACATCAATTATGTAATATCACCTTCATGCCATAATCATAATTATGCAACAACAACAATAATAACAATTATGCAATGCATAAAGACTCAAACCCAAAGACTCAGTGCATGTGGTACAATTTTGTAAACACTCGAGTTTACCGCTCCAATCCTCACCATAGGCATGGTGCACACCAAAACGCACTCAAATCCACACAATGGGATTGAGACTCATCAACACGAACCATCGTCCAAACACCAATGATGCATGACACATAGCAAACATGCAACCCAACAAATACAATGCCTTTCACCATTTACAATTGTATTCCGCCAATTCTGGCTACCACACACCACACATCTACTATAATAGATCTGCAACAATACTCATGGTACATCACGCAACAACGATACATACAGCGTATAATTCAAGCACTGGTATTATACCACAACATTCAGTTTTCACTATGTAAAGCCATTTCACACCATCAAACATAGTTCTAGAAATATAGAACCATTTTTACACGAAAGTACGCTATATAAGCTATCCACGAGTTCAAACGGTGCGTCAAACGGACACCCAAAACTCGAGATATGAATTTTCAAAGTTTTATAAAACTTCTGCCTACAGAGGTGGTAATCGATTACACACTCACAAATAGCTCAGATTGCTCAAATTTTTGATGCCGTAATCGATTACGCCTATTTTCCAAAATCCAGATATTCCAAAATTTTACTACATAATCGATTACGCCTTCGTAATTTCCAAAATTTTTAAAGGTATCGCAGTTGTAACTGATTACGCCCAAAGTGGTAATCAATTACCACTGCGATAGATGCAATTTCTGCAATTTCTGAGTACGAAAATCAGTTCTCACCCACTCAAAATCTCCAATTTTTCTTGAAACCTTGAGCAATTAAAGCTTATAGGTTCACATCATTCCACACATTATATCACATCATTTAAACAACAACAATCCATTCGATACATATACAACACACCAACATTCATCCAATCTATTCAATCATACAACAAGGGAAAATTATAAACATAAACAACATAACAACCATGACAATTCATAACTCCCAAACCTACAGAACATTATGCAACCCTTTAGAAGATTGGAACTCCACCCTTACCTTGGTATTTCCTAGCAAAAGCTTTTCAACCTCTAACAATAAAGTTCTTCCCTCTTCTTCATTAAGCCCTAGCCTTGTTCTCCCACTTTTCTCTTTTTCACGTATTGTTAGTTCTGACCTCACTAATCTCTATTCCCTTATTATATTATTATTATTATTATGTCGTCTAATAAAAATATATCATTTTGTCATGTCATACAAGTAATTTAAAAATTTCAGTCTGACTTAGCGGGATACACGATAATTATTGATTAATAATATAAAATTAATTTATAATATGAGTGCATGTTTTATTTTCTCATAAATTTTTATAATTATGTATTGAAATTCAAGATAACTAATTTCTTTGTTAGATGTATATAATTTGTACATCATAAAGTTTATATATATATATATATATATATATATATATATATATATATATATATATATATATATATATATATATATATATATATATATATATATATATATATATATATATATATATATATTATGGTAAGTTGTCTTAGGATAAAGCTTATATGATATTTGTATTGTTTGTCTTTATTCTACATGAATCGTATATTGGATTTTATTGGAAAAACTAAAGGGTGTATTTGGATTGGCGATGGATAGAATTGATTCTATCACAATTGAGTTGATAAAATTAATTCTAGCAGAATTGATTTATGTTTGAATTAATTCTAGACGCAGAAGCTACAAATTTTAGTTTCAATAGAATTAATTCTGGAGACAGAAACAATTCTACTTTTACCTAATCAAACATTTTAAAATTACCCAAAATCAATTCTACTCCTCTAAAATTGCTTTTGACTTTTCCAAAACACAAACCAAACATATACTCAGACATAATTCAAGTTACAACCCATCCGAACTAACTCTTGCATACAGAATTATTTTTGTTAAGTATTCTATAATTTAATAGTTAGAGTTCATCTAATTTAAAGTAAATAAGTAAAATGTTGCGAGTTGAGATTTATAAGTTTTTCTAAAAATAAATTGAAACAAAATTATTTGGTATATACCATAAGATAAATCTAACTGATGTTCGACAGACACGGCTTCAATTAGATTAGACAAAGATTCGATACTAATATAAAAACTGGTCAATAATGAGCCTCGCAATTTCTCATTTTAAATTTAAGAAAATAACAATTTAAGAACTTAAACACATGACCGAATTTGTTTTGTACATGCGGTTCTGACAAATTTTAGAGTCACTGCGGCAACCTTGATATTAATATGTTTCATTTGGTGACCTGACCGACAAACTTTGAAATTATCATGTGAGTTTATCCATGCCATCAGGATAGATAGATTTCATGGAGTGTTTGGTACTAGTAAATTATTTTCTAAGACTCCATATATATTTAGTTATAGAATTATATGATGTATTTTATGTATATTAAAAAATTATAGTATAATTAATGTGTTTTTTATTATAAAATTCTTACTAAGTTACACTTTTTGTTGATATATTATTTTTTTAAGATAAATTAATGTGAATAATCAGAAATCATAACTATTCACGAATGATATTTTATATGTATTTAAAAAAATTAAATATTTATAAAAATTTAACAATTATAATTAATTAAGAGTGTAAAACTTCTTTTTACTACCATGCATTTTAATTAAATTCATTGATGATAATAATAAGTGATATACTCTTTAAAAAAAGTTAAAATTTATAAATGATCTTCTATATTGAAAGGTAAATAAACATTTCAGTAATATCATACAACTAAAAAATAACTCAAATAATTAGGGTGTTTTGTTTCGGGTTGGACAAAGACTCAATACAATGGGTTTAATATAGAAACTCAAATTAAGCAAAATATTCCACTAAACTAATATGCAAATGGACATTCACTCTAGAGTATCGCATAAAAACACAATTTATGTCCTCGTATCAAACGTTGATATGCATCCATTCTTCGTGATCCAAATTGGATCAAACACGGAGGTTCTAACTGTGACCTTATATAGGCGTGATTCTAAGTCACACTCAGGTATTCACTTTCTCACACGGGCAACAATTCAATCTTCCTTAAAAATTGACTTGAGCGTTAAGTACTAACCTTGTAGGTATCCCCTTCTCGGATTATCAGAGACCTCAACCTCCGTATCTAAATCCTTTTCACATTGGTCATCTTCAATTTCTCTTACATTTTAAGTTTTAGTCAATAATATTTGTCCATTATGTGGGAATCGACTTTTGATTCTCGTGAATTCTTCACTGATTATATTTGATATTCGTTGTTACGCCTCTACAAACCATTTTTTACTACCATTTGACAACCATAACCATTTCGCAAACGTAATTGTTTTGTGCTCTCTTTTCTGATGTTCGGTTATAAAGAAACTCGTCACTTCAATGTATTTCTTGATATTTGATCAATGATTCAGACCCTTCATGATAATGTATCACCAGTTCTCACTCTCGCGACTGAATAACCTCAACATTAAAATCCATAACATTTGATCTAAATTCCACAATCGATCGCGACCCTGCATCAGATTGTAACTTCTCAATCGATTATTCAAGAGTAATTTTCAATTCCTTCATTCCAATATTAACTTCCTCCTCCTAAACCTTCGGTTCCACCATTATTGCACAACCTCTAGAAACTTCAAGCATCGTTCGGAGCACCAGATGCTTAAAAACTTATGTAAAACCTCTTCAAACTATTATAACAACAAAACACGGGGCTTCCAGGTTAAAGAGAACCAACATAAAATTCTAACTTAAATTGTAACTCAACTAGACGTGTTGTAACATAACAACTCTAGTGATAGACCAAGGGATGCTTCCATCGATTCTAGGTCGCAATCTTCAAGAGCCCGAGAATTGACAAAGAGGCATCACCATCATCATCGTGGTAACTGTTGAACAAGCCACTACAAACACAAGAGGGGGTGAATTGTCATATTCAAATTTAAAAAAACAATTGATTTTAAAAAGTAATTATATTAAGAAGAAGATATAAGCAGATGTTAAGCAGCGGAAAAGATAAATGACAACAAAAAAAATAAATGACATAAATATAAAGAGATATGGTAAGAAAAATCACAACGGAGATTATTCTTGTTCAGCCTTAAACCATGCATCCTACTCCAGTCCCCAAGAGTTTCCTCTTTATATTTCCTATAAAAATAACTTTGAGCTTTTACACATGTTTAACCTAATAACCTTACAACAACAACTTGAGCTTTTACATAGATTTCACCCAAAAATCTTCCACCATGCTTTTTACATGTTTAGCTTACAACCTTCAAATCTGTTACGAGATCACAAAAGAACTAAGTTCTTGAATAAACAAATTCATCCTAAGAGTAGAACACCACAAACTCTTAGATGAAGCTTTTCACTCTCTCGGCACTAAGTTAATGACTAATGAAAATACTTATGAAAGAATGAGAATGTGTGAGATATGAGAGTTGCTAATTTAGAAATTTGATGAGTATATAAGTGAGGAAAGCACTCCTTTATATAGGTAAAAAGTTGGCTAAAAATGCAACAATCGACGGGCCTAACCGCTTCCTAATTGATTAGAACATCAACCTAATTGATTAGAACATCTAACCTAATCGATTAGGTTAAGCTAGAAAATTAAACCCTAATATATGTCATCACTTAATCGATTAACAAAGTTACCTAGTCAATTATTAGGCGTTACTTTTTCTCTAATAGATTAGATGAAGCCCCTAATTGATTATACATTTGACTTTTACCTTTTTAATTGATTAGAAAGTTTTTTAATTGATTAAGTACTTAGCTGAATTTGTTTTTAAGAAGTTTTAAATAAAGAGATGAAGAGTTTTAATGCGTGTGTGCATCGCCTTAGGACTTCAAGACTTACTCTTGCTTCATTTATATTGAATTAATATAAAAACTGTAACCGCAAGATCATGCGAGCTTTCACAACTTTAGTTCCTTTTGATTTAAGTTCTTGTTGACTGACTTGTTGTTAAACAGGATCATTAATAGTATAGGAGTAAAAGGTAGGTTCTTTGATAGCTAAAAGTTTTAAGTTAAAAATTCTCTATTTTTTAGATAAATTTTCATAAGAAATGAAATGAGATAAATGATAAGTGATAGTACCTAACTTATTAAGAGGATGGGTGGAAGAAGTATCTTTTATTAGTGTGTAATGATAGTCTTAGAGGTAGGTGGGATATTTGGCTATCCTTTTTTATTTTCTTAAGATGTTGGAATTGAGTGGTGGGTTGGGGGAACTTGTTTGATTATTATTATCATTGGGGGTGGTATAAATAGGAACACAAAGTATGAAATAGGGGTGGGCATATTGATGGGTGGTTGGATATGCGTGGTAGGTATGTCGTCAAAATAAAAATCAGTGACATGGTGATGTATAGGTTGAATGTTCGTTTTAGAGTAAGGTTGGTTATTTATAAAAGGGAAAGTATGCTCAAAGAAGATGGTATCCTTATATATTAATAGGTTTCTACTATGAAGTTCATATAAAATGTGACCTTTGGCACCATTATTTATGCCTAAGTAAATGCATTTACGAGACCAAGAGTCTAGTTTAGTTCTGTTACGTTTGAAACTACAAGCAAATACTAAACAACGAAAATTCTGTATACTAGAGTAATCAGATATATCATGATAAAGTAAAGTAAAAGGGCATTTATAATTCAATAAGCTAGAAGGTAAAAAGTTAAAAAAAAGAAAGTAAACAACATAAGACAAGGCACGAGACCAATTACTTTTGGGGAGTTTAGATTAAAAAGATAGCTAAAAAGTGTTGGTACTTCCTTTCAACTAAACCTTTCAACCTAATGGTTTTGACAGTAAGTTTAAATTGGATTTGGATAAAGAAGATGAAAATTTGATCATGTTAGATGTTTCAGATTTTAATTTCATAATAAAAACTCAACAATAATGACTATAATAATTTATAACAGCCATAAAATATTTGTGCCCAATCATGGATAGGGTGGAAAAAGAACCCCAAATATCCATGTGAATAAGATCAAAACATGGAGAGGGAGTAGTTTTTTCGTCTTGAAAGAGTAATTTTTTTATGTTTATCATAAACACAAGTATCACAAGGGTTGATATTTTTATATAGATTATATAAAGAAAATCCTTTATTGATATGAATCATAGTTTCATTAAAGGCATGACCTAATATATTATTCCATAAGGTACATGAATCGATCATAAGTTCGTTAGAGGGGGAGCTACATAAATGAAAACATGTATTGGGAATGGTAGGTAAAGTAATGATTTACAATCTTTGATGTAGCTTAGCTGCACCAATCTTCATCAGGGTGCAATTCATGTGTATGATAGAGTTAAAGGAGGTGAAGATTAAATTTCAATCAAGATAATTAGTGATTTAAGGAATAAAGATCAGGTTTGTGTAAAAATTTGGAATGTATAAGATAACATTTACGTAAAAATTATCATTAAAATGAATGGTTCTAGAAAAGTTAGTATTGATGATGGTGTTAGCTGGAGATTTCGTTGGAAGAAAATATTCTTTGAAGAGTTAGAGTTCGAAGAAGGATGGTTACTGATGACCATTTCTGAGATTAAAAATGGCTACTGATGGCCATGTTTCGAGGATGTTGTTTAAGTTAAAGTGAAGATGATGAAGATTGAAGCTAGTTCGAAATAAATTGTCTTTAAGACTTAAACGTTTTTTACGAAACACAAAGAGTACTGAAGCTTGGCGCGTTTCCGTAAGCATTCTCGATTTTGATCATGTTGCCACATATCGGAAGAGGATTCAGGCGGGAGGATTTGAATTTCAAAATAGTCTGTGTAACCGAACAAGGACAAATGGCATCCCAGGGATTCGAAGCGTATGCATGTGAGCAACGTGGCATCATATTAGTGTAGGACCGTTAGGGTCGAAATTAGTATAAATAAGGGTCTTAATGTTAGGATTCCGTGTGTTCATTTTGTACAAATAACTCACAAATCACTCAAGTATCAAGCGTTAAGAGAACGAGTTCGCTGAGAAATGTACGTATGACACCAACACCATTTTAAATACTTTTGTATATTTCTTTATTCAAGTATCTTTTCAATTCCTTTATCTTTTGTTTAACTTTCATTCGAAGCATTTTACATTTCTGCACTTTATATTCTTGCACTTTATATTTCTGCAATTTACACGCTTTCTATGTTTCTTTGTCGAAGTTATATTAACATGTATAACAAGTGTTGTTTCACATAAATAATCATATGATCACATCACAAACAAGTTTTTGAAGCAAGAACAAACAAATATAAACCAAATCATATCAAAAGACAATTGGTTGACTATGTCCTAGGATCAATCTAGTCGATCCTGCGAGTAACCAAAGTATATTTTATAGTTTGGAAGACTAGCGGTTATTTACCAGAAATCACCGTAAACAAATTGGCACACCCAGTGGGACGGTGTCAAACAGATTGTTATTAATTGGTTGTTTTGTTTTGTCTAGAACATATCAAGACCTTGTATGAACCTTAGGAACGGTAAATTAACCAACAGTGCGCCACCGATTCCGAAACGAAGGTACAACAAGAAAATGGTCAATTCGACCAGTGGGAGGGGGCATCAAGATCCCTCACAAGGGTCAGGAACAGTAGCAACAAATACTACACATGTTTCGACATCTACGTC
Source organism: Vicia villosa (assembly GCF_029867415.1). Classification (NCBI taxonomy): domain Eukaryota; kingdom Viridiplantae; phylum Streptophyta; class Magnoliopsida; order Fabales; family Fabaceae; genus Vicia; species Vicia villosa. The sequence continues at coordinate 690,174 of NW_026705133.1, forward strand.
ACAAGAACAGAAAATACCCGTGTTGGGAGGATCTGCGGCTGCAGTTAGTTCCCAAGCCATGCCCGAAAATACAACAGGAACGATCCCAATTTACAGTTCGACTACTATGCCTCATGCGACAGGCACAAATGAGATGCTTCATTTCTCGACAAGTCAAGTACATTCTCCAAGGCCATTTTCATCTCCATTCGATGTATGGAGGCCTGGAAACCCTTATGGAATGTCGTATTCGTATATGGCAGGATCTACATATACTGCACCCAATGTCACGGCGTTTTCGCCTAATACGGGTTCGATAGGGCGAAGCGCACAAAATGCAGGCACATCTAGCCAATTGCCTCTTTTAACTACCAACAGTCAGGCATCGTTTAGGCAAGAAATGGATGCAAGTAACCATGATATGCTAGGTGCTCTTGCCAAAGAAATAGGGTCACTCTTTTCACCATTAGTGGCAAACATGACCAAAACTAACCAGGACAATGTAGAAACCTTCCAAAAAATATCATCACAAATAAATCGAATGGCAGATTTTATGGGAGTTCCACAAACTAGGCGAAGAAATAACCAACCCCCTGATCGCGAGGGTCAGCTAATCTTGGAACGTGTTCAAGATACGGTTCCTCCGCCTAGACCAACACCCGGTGAGGCAGTTCCCTCACCTAGACCACCACCAGTCGGAAGAAACCAAGTGATAGATTTAGAGAATCCAGGTCGAAGGACTGACTTTGGTCAACAAGAGACCATCGAGGAGGGTCCCAGATTAAGGGTAGTTGGTAGGAACGAACATCCAGATGAAGTAGTCCACAGGGTTAGGAGAGAAAATATGGCAACAGAGAATAATTTAACTGCCATGATAGAGAGAATTATGGCCAATAATGGCCTTAATACTGGACTTCGACGTCCAAACTACACATCCCCCATACCCGAATATACTATGCAAACAGAATTGCCACGAGGTACCAAGGTACCCAAATTCACGAAGTTTTTAGGGGACACTAGTGAATCAACGGTGGAACATATAGCCAGATATTTGACGGAAGCAGGGGATCTAGTAGGGAACGAGGATTTGAGAATTAAATACTTCCCTAGTTCGCTAACAAAAAATGCTTTTATTTGGTTCACTACCTTACCCCTAAATTCCATAGATGCACGGGCATACTTGGAGAGATTGTTCCATGAACAATTCTACATGGGTCAAACCAAGATAATTCTGAAAGAATTGGCTAGCATTAAGAGGAAGTTCATGAAGCCTATAGATGATTACTTGAACAGGTTCCGTTTGTTGAAGTCAAGATGCTTCATGGTTGTCCTAGAACATGAATTAGTCGAAATGGCTGCAGGCGGTCTAGACTATTCAATCAGAAAGAAACTGGATACCCAATACCTAAGGGATATGGCCCAATTGGCAGACAGGGTTCGACAAGTCGAACGACTAAAAGCAGAAAAGGCCAGAGCAAATAAAAGTTACAAGAAGGAGAGGGTAGCATATATTGAAGCTCAGGACGCTGACGGCGAACCTTTCGAAGACTCATACAGTGTAGAAGAGGTCAAAATAGACCTAGCTGAATTAAAAGAAGCACCACCTTATTCTTGCAAGTTGCTCACCCCTTCGAATGGGAAAAATCCAGTCGAGAATGATAAAAGCGATAGATTTCCTAAGAAAACTTATACATTTGACGTCACTAAATGTGACGAAATATTAGATTTGTTAGTAAAAGATGGCCAGATGATAGTGCCTCCTAATTCCAAAGTTTCTCCATTAGAACAACGGAAGAAGCGAGGCTTTTGTAAATATCATGGTTTTTCAGGCCATAAAACCTCACAATGTTTTCTTTTCAGGGATCTAATTCAGAATGCTATCAAGGATGGACGTCTGAAATTCGCTGATAAGACAAAGAATCACATGAAGGTTGACACAGACCCTTTGAACGTAGCTGACACTAACTTGTGTCAACCACTTGATGTCAACATGGTGGAAGTGTTTGAAACTAATTTTGCTGAATTGGAGATAATTTCAACTGGAAAGCAGGCTATTGAAAGTCTAAATGACAATACAGTCTTCAATACTAATGTTGAAGAATCCTTCGATGCAGAGATGACTGAAGATCCGAAGGAGAAAACTAGCGAGGCCACTGAAGACCTCGGGGCGAAACTTCAGCAGATACAGATTTCTGAAGCTCCTCTGGCATTTGTTACCATGGTTAATGTTAGGCGGCCTTTATCTGAAATAGAAGAACTAGAAAAATGGCTGATAAGAGAGAAAGGAAACATTGAAATTCCACTGAGAGGGGAGAGTTTGAAAGATTATCTCTGGAAGTGTCATGAGAAAAATGCTGGAAAAATGCTGATGTGCCCAAGGTGCTCGATTATGTTGAATCGAAGGGTCCAAGCTAACTTTGAGAGGGCCCTACAAGAAAGAATGGAACAACCCTGGAGAGGAGGAAACCTATTGCTGAAGGTGTATCCAAGGACGGAAGAAAGCTTAGTAAGTTTCTTGGTCAGATGTCACAAAGAAAACACTGAGATTTTATTGTGTCTCAAATGTGGAGCAGTCTATGACAAACTGTTAGCTCGATCATTCGAAAGAGTGTTATTCTACATGGGTCGAGAGACTCAGGGACTCCGTCCCAACATGTATGTGTTCGACAACCGGACACCATCGAAGAGGCCTGACAGTCCCCACCCTAGAGCTCGAAGGGTTACATTTAAAATCCCTGCAGACATACCCAGGGATAGGTGGATACAAGCTGGTACTGGAAATAACAAATGGCGAAGTTGGGACCAAGGGGGAAGGACTGCAATGGCTTATAGGAAGCAATTTCAAACCTCAAATCGAGAAATGTACAGGTTGGAGGATTACAAAGGCAAGCATCCTATGTCCAGATCCCAGTGGAGAAGACACCAAAGGATGAAGAAAGCCCAAAGGGAATACAAGGCAAAGGAGGTTGGAGAATCTAGCAACAACAAGATCCCGATGCAGGGGGCAAAGACAAGCAAACCTCCGGTGGAACGCAAGTTGTTCAGTTCTGATAAAGAGAAAGAAGAAGAAAAGATGCATTCCAGTCCTTGGAAAGAGGATGATAGGATGACAAACGACTTCGACTCAGACGGAGTGTCGTCTATAAACTTCAATTGCAATGTTGTGTCGGTACTCCCTCATGAGTTTAACCAAGAGACAAAAGCTGAAGATTGTGAGGAAGCTAATGCAGAAGAAATGGCAAGACACAGACCTGTGTGTTATTATGTGCTAAACAATGGGGCTGTCGAAGAGCAGAATGCCTTCTTCGAAAGGCCTGATGAGGGTATGAGAAACCATTTAAAACCACTCTACATAAGGACTAAGATTGAAAATGTTGGCATTAACAAAGTCCTAGTAGATGTGGGGGCAACAGTGAATCTAATGCCCCAGTATATGTTGAAAAGAATTGGCATGTTCGATACTGATATAAGGCCACATAATATGGTCTTGTCTAACTACGAAGGAAAAATAGGGCAAACTTTGGGGGTCATTCAAGTGAATTTAACTGTGGGTTCGGTCACAAGGCCAACGATGTTCATGGTGATACCAGCAAAAACGAACTACAATCTTTTGTTAGGAAGAGAATGGATCCATGGGGTTGCTGCAGTCCCTTCGACAATGCATCAGAGACTAACTATTTGGAGGGAAGATGGTATAGTGGAAAATATTGAAGGGGATCAAAGCTACTACATGGCTGAAGTTAACCAAGTCAATAAAACCAGTTTCGACAGGAACTTGGCTAATATAGGGCCTTGCCATGCTGCGGAAGATATATACTCCCCGAATAGGAATGCTTTATACTATTTATCTTTACACCCGAATGGATTCCAATGGAATAGAGAAATAATGGATGGTCCAGAGGATAACGCACCAATGGAGCATTTGCCAACAAGACGGCCAACAGGCTGGGACGACGACATTGATGATGTCTGAGTCATCCTTCTTCGAAAGGATTTCGGCTTACATAGCCGAGAACAAAAGAAAACGGCTCTCGAAGCCGAATTATTAAACATGACTGTCGGTGCAATTCAAAAGGAAGCAGAAGCGACGGGTCCTGGGATACATTTTATCCTGCAACCTCCGGATGACACAGTTCAAGTTGAAAGGATTTCAGGTGAAGAGGCGAATCAAAGGCTGGAAGCGATCTATGATGTAGAACCCTTGGGATTCGAGAAAGACCCGATGGCGTCAAATATAAAAATGTTATCCCAAGATCCACTCGAAGAAGTAAATCTTGGAGACGAAAATCAGAAGAGGGTAACATACGTCAGTGCAAAGTTAGAGCAAGCCTTGAAATCAAGAGTCATTGCGTTATTGAAAGAAAACAAAGATTGCTTCGCCTGGGATTACGATGAGATGCATGGTTTAGGGAGAGATTTGGTCAAATTAAAGCTGCCTATAAAGGAAGGGAAAAAGCCCATCAAGCAAACTCCTAGGAGGTTCGCACCAGAGATTCATTCGAAGATCAAAGCTGAGGTCGAAAGACTTCTCCGTTGCAAGTTCATCAGAACTACAAGGTATGTTGAATGGATTGCTAATATTGTGCTAGTTATTAAAAAGAACGGTTCATTAAGAGTATGCATAGATTTTCGTGATATGAATGCAGCAACTCCTAAGGATGAATATCCCATGCCTGTGGCAGAAATGCTAGTAGATTCAGCCGCAGGCTTTGAATATTTAAGTATGTTGGATGGATATTCTGGGTATAACCAGATCTTCATTGCAGAAGAAGATGTGTCCAAAATAGCTTTTCGTTGCCCAGGGGCAATAGGCACCTACGAATGGGTTGTAATGCCTTTTGGTCTGAAAAACGCTGGGGCAACTTATCAAAGAGCGATGAATTCTATATTCCATGATTTTCTAGAAACTTTCATGCAAGTATACATAGATGACATTGTTGTAAAATCTGTTTTAGATCACAGTCATCTGGACCATCTGAGCCAATCATTCGAAAGAATGAGAAAACATGGCTTAAAGATGAATCCCCTTAAATGTGCTTTCTTTGTGCAGGTTGGAGATTTCCTGGGCTTCGTGGTCCACAAAAAGGGAATAGAATTTAATCAGAATAAAACAAAGGCTATTATGGAGACAAAGCCTCCATCCACGAAGAAAGAACTATAGTCTTTACTGGGAAAGATAAACTTCTTAAGAAGATTTATCTCTAACTTGAGTGGACGTACGCAAGCTTTTCCCCCCTTACTTCGACTGAAGCAAGGAAGGTTTGAGTGGCATGTTGAACATCAAGAAGCTTTTGAAAAAATCAAGCAATATTTGATGCATCCACCAATATTGTCTCCCCCAAATGGGAAGAAGCACATGCGCCTGTATATCTCAGCTTCAGATAATACAATAGGTAGCATGTTAGCTCAAGAAGATGATAATGGCATCGAAAGAGCCATTTATTACTTAAGTAGAGTACTCAATGATGCAGAGACTAGGTATAGTGTAATAGAAAAACTCTGCCTTTGTTTATATTTCTCTTGTATTAAACTCAAGTATTATATAAACCAGTTGATGTTTATGTTTCATCTCATTTTGATGTTATTAAACATATGCTATCAAAACCAATATTGCATAGTCAAATTGGCAAATGGGCTTTGGCTCTTACTGAGTACTCTTTAATATTTCAACCCCTTAAGGCAATGAAGGGACAAATCGTGTCAGAATTCATTGTTGACCATGCAGTAGTTGAGAACCCTCAACAATATGTAGAATTGAAGCCTTGGAAGTTATGCTTCGATGGTTCAATGCATAAAGAAGGAAGCGGCGTTGGGATACTAGTAATTTCTCCTGATGGAATTCCAACAAAGCTCAAGTATAAGATTGAAGGTCCCTTATGCTCTAACAACAAAGCTGAGTACGAAGCACTAATCGCTGGACTTGAAGCTTTGTTAGAATTGGGGGCAACCAGAGTCGAAATTAAAGGAGACTCAGAACTAGTGATTAAGCAACTAGCGAAGGAATACAAATGTATCAAAGAGAATTTGATCATGTATTTTGTCATAGCAAATAGGCTGCTTAAAAAATTCGAGTATGTGGAGTTAAAACACGTCTCAAGGATGAATAATCAAGAAGCGAATGATTTGGCACAATTAGCCTCAGGATACAGGGTATCAAAGAAAAAACTAGAAGAATTGATCGAAGTAAGAGGCAAAGCAATGGCCACGAAGCTTTCTCCAGGTTATCTGGAGAACTCACAATTAGGTTTCGCTAACAAAGAGGAGTTTGAGGTTTTAAATATAGACTCCTTAGCAGATACAGATTGGAGGAGTCCAATTGTGAACTACTTAAAAGACCCTTCGACAGACACAGATAGAAAGGTAAAGTATCGAGCCTTATCATACTTCCTGATGGGAAATTAATTGTTTAAGAAAACCCCTGAAGGAGTTTTGCTAAAATGTCTGGGTGAAGCTGAAGCATATTTGGCTCTCTCGAATGTACATAGTGGAGCATGTGGTTCACACCAAGCGGGGCACAAAATGAAATGGCTTTTGTTTCGATATGGAATGTATTGGCCCTCTATGTTAAAAGATTGCATAGAGTTTGCAAAAGGATGTCAAGAATGTCAAGAACACGCAGGTATTCAACATGCTCCTGCAAACGAATTAAGTTCAATAATAAAATTATGGCCTTTCAGAGGTTGGGCAGTAGACTTAATTGGAGAAATTCGTCCCACGTCTTCCAAAGGTCAAAGATATATCTTGGTAGGAATAGACTACTTCACAAAATGGGTTGAAGCGGTACCACTTGCAAATGTGGATCAGGAGGCTGTGATTGAGTTTATTCAAAGACACATTATATACAGATTCGGAATCCCAGAAAGTATAACCATAGATCAGGGATCAGCGTTTACTGGTCGAAAGATGCAAGAATTCGCCAAAGAAATGGGGTTCAAATTATTCACATCTACACCTTACTACGCTCAAGCAAATGGACAAGCCGAAGCAGTAAATAAGGTAATAATTGGTCTCATAAAGAAACATGTAGGGAAAAAACCTAAGAATTGGCATAAAACTTTGGACCAAGCACTCTAGGCTTGTCGAACGTCACCAAAAGAAGCTACAAACAACACACCTTTCCAATTGACGTTCGGGCACGATGCAATACTCCCAGTTGAGATATACTTGCAATCAGTCCGGATCCAAAGACAAGCAGAAATTCCCCCAAACACGTATTGGGAATTGATGATGAACGAATTAGTTGATCTGGACGAAGATAGACTTCGAGCGTTGGAAATGATAAAAAGACAAAAAGAAAGGGTGTCGAGGGCATACAATAAAAAGGTGAAAGGTAAAACATTTATCAATAATGACTTAGTTTGAAAAGTTACTTTACCTATAGATCGAAAGAATCAGGTTTTAGGCAAATGGTCCCCACACTGGGAAGGACCCTTTCGAATCTTAAAAGTATTCTCAAATAATGCTTATGAGATAGAAGAATTGGCAGAAGATCGCAGGATTTTAAGAGTGAATGGGAAGTATCTGAAAAGATACAAACCAATCATGCACGAAGTAAAAATTGTAAAAACGTAAATATTTAAAGTGTGCTACGTAGGCCAAAATGGTTGAACAAGCACCAAAATGGCTTCGTATCTGAGTGAGATATGTGGTAAATAAACTAAGAAGACAGAGCAATGTCAAAATATATTTCATTACGATTAGAAGAGTACATTCATTTTGGAAGATTGTGCTTCCATGCATAACAAAGGCTACAAAAATAGAGGCACACTAGAAGCTATCAAAAGGAGCGTTCAAAATTATGAACAATAAAACTAAGATCTACAACGCCTCCAACAAAGCCTCAAACAACACACCCTTTAGTTGATCCTTTGCTCTATACCTTCCAAGGACAGCAGGGGCAAGCTTTTTGCTTCGAAAAGATCTAGAGATCCTTCCATGCGCATTCTCCTCACTATACCCTTTTTGAGAAACATATAGGACAACAACCTTCCATAAGGAAGGCATGTCACTACGCCTTGACGAGAGGCAGCCATAGCAACAGCTTCGACATGCTGTTTGAAGATCAGCAATGGAAAGTTGATTTTCCTTCCCCGGAGAGCACAGAGTATGAACTCCAGATCTTCCATCATGATGCTGTCTTGGTCCTGGTTTCGTGGGCGAAAGTTGCCCACTAAAATTTGATGCCAAATCCTAATGATCTTGGAACTAAAAGGATCATTAGCCATGAGGGCCCTCAAGACATCAGAGGTAGTCATGTTAAAGGAGTTATCATCAAACGCTTCTCCAAGATTATCGCATCTCAGCAGTTCAGAGATAGTTTAGGGAGTAATGGTAATAGGGGCTCTTTGAACCTTAGACACAATGGTGGTTCTTCCTTCTGGATCTATACGGAGGGACGCAAACATCCAGAAGTCTGCCAACATGTTTGGATAAACAGACCCCTCCAGGATTCCCTGGTAAAACTGGAGTTGTTGGTTGGCAAAGAGTGCGTCAACATTGATGTGGTTCTCATCGAACTCTTCCACAGAGAGTTTGAATTCCTTTTTGATGAAGGACCTGATGGTAGTGTAAGTTAAAGGTTGTGTCATTTTGAATAAGGGAGTACAAAAAAGAAGTTATTCAAACTCTGTATTTAAAGGAGTACAAGAGGAGGAGAGAAAACTTTGATAAGAGTATGGTAGGAGGATGAAGGAATGAGCAGAATACTAAGGCTTATATAGAGGATGTTGGCCATAAAAGAGTGGTTATTTTTTAAGTTTTGATTGGACCGCGTTTGGTTTCCCCAAGAGAAGTTATGGATTTCACTGTTTCCCGCCTTGGAAGTTAAAGTGTAATCATTTTAGAAACTGATACACGCACGTCCCAAGTAGACGTTTTGAAAAGTGATGTCATCATTTAATGATGGTTGCGGCTAAGGGAGTGGAAACGTCAAGTCTAGGCTTAAAGAGGCTGCGAGGAGTAATCATGCCATATAGATACACTATCAAGGTCATTATGATAGCTGGAAAATAAATTTTTTGACAATTTAAGGATTGTTAAAACATTAGTTGTGATAGTTGCAAAATATAATATATAGATAATTGGAAAGAAAAGTGTGCATGTATTCCTGGGCTAATTTTGATTACAAAAGTAAGACAAAGTACTAAGCTCAAAAGATGTTACAAAAATTGGAACAATTAGTAAAAGTCCTTAGGAAGACTATCCTTCATCTTGGCGTATTGAGAGGCCCACAACATCAGACGACGTTCGATTAGTGCTTGTTGTTTATTCAGTTCTTCGATCTCTGGCACTAACTTCAGTACCATCTCGAGATGTTGAATTCCTGACTGCGCCACTTCGTTCAACTCTTGCTGCTGAGATTGTTTGATCTCTTCTTGAGGGGACTTAGCGTTGCTTATTTTTTCTTCGAGGCGTTTAATTTTTTGCTCCCAGGATTTGATGTTTGTCTCACAAGTTTTATATTCTTCTTGGCACTTTGTGTGCTCGAGCTCAAGGGCGCTAGCCTTGTCTGTTGCGTCGTTGGCAGCCTTCCACGAAGAACTGTGAGAAATCATTTTCGCCTTGAGTTTTTCATCAACATCCCGTTTGCGGAGATTATCAGCTTGAAGCTGATCCAGAAGAGAACTTAGCGAGACAATCACTTCGGAGACTTCGTCTGAGACCTGGAGTAAATCCACCTTCTTCAAAAGATTGATTAAACCAAAACAACTGGTGGAATCCTTGCGTAGAGTTTCAATAAGATTGGTCTCAAAGAGCTTTTCCTTTATATGACGAAGGAGTTTTAGAATATCATTCTCCTTACCACCGTCCGCCAAAACAGTCGGAGAAGGCTCGAGCCTGATAGGCGAAATACACTTAGCATTCATCATAGCCTTAAGAAAGCTTACGGGATTAGTATCTTTGAGTTGCTCCAGTTCTGTAGGAGTAAGCACTGCAGTGGTCTGCTTCGAAGTAGCCACAGGAGTAACTATATTCCCGAGGGTCGAAGTTTCATTATTGCCGGGTGGAGGCAAATTAGAAGTTTCGTCTGCATCTTCATGTTTAGAGATAGTGTCTTCACTCTCAATTGGCTGGTCAACTATGTTGCCACTATTTGAATGTTGTGGGTTCTCTTCCATGTCTTCATCTCGATGGGTAATTGGAGAAGCATCGTTCGAATGACTTTCCTCAACACGCATAGGCGAGACGATGGTCACGATAGGTTGAACATCTTCGAGGATTTCGGAAAGGGCAGGAGATTTACGTTGAGGGACACCTGTTACATAAATCAAAGTTTGTTAGGACAAGAAAATAGTTGTTTGTCAATCGAAGAGTCAAATGCATACCTTAAGATTGCCAAGATAAATGCTGAGGTTTGAAGTGTTAAGATCAGAAGTAGCTGTGCCTACGTCGTCCTGTATATACAAGGTAAAACGTATACTTAGAAATTGAAGTCGAATATTAAAAATCGTTACAATATGAGATTCAATACCTTGTGTGGGACGTTATCGGGACTTGAGTTATGACTTTCTACAACTAGAATAGTACTAGAAGCCTTTGCAGGTGATACATCCGAGGATACCTTATCACTTGATGAAGCAAGCCTTGAAGTTCCAGATTCCTTTTCTTTGGATAAAGAAACGGTGATCTTTTGTCGTTTCTTTTTGTCTGGTACGAGGAGGAGATTTATCTTCATCATCTGAAGCACTGGTATTGGAAACCTTTCATTTTGAAGGTGTTGGAGGCTTCGAACACTGAGAATAATCATATTGAACAAAGTGATTAGCGTTCAAGACAAATGCACAGACTATAAGGAAAATATATATACATACCGTTGGCTTTTTGCTGGTAGTGATAGTGTCACTCCCACTTGCTTTAACGCCCTTCGAGTCTCTAGTATATTTTTGAGCAGCTGCTTCCTTGGTAGCTTTCTTTCGACCTACAGCTGTAAACAAGAGCAGAAGTTAATTTGTGGATTAGAAAGGAGAGTTAATCGAAGGATTGTCCAAACCCCAACCTTCAGGTATTGGAGTCAGGACACGAACGTGCTCAAGACCTATATGAAGATGTCCTTTGAAAGTATCCAGGGTATGCTTAGTCGGAACCACTCGTTCAGCGTGTTTTTTAGATTGTTCCTGAAGGATTTTAATGGCATTCCCACACACAAACCAGTCTGGAAAAGGAGGACTTAGAGCCACACCAAAATCAGCACTAGGTAGTGGAGGGAATTTTGGAGGATTAAGTTCAAAAGCCACTTCATAGCGTAGTTCAGGACGAACGTACATGGGCAGTTTCAGCTTATCCAGTTTAGCAGAAATTTTTTCACGTAAAGTGACCGCAGCTTCACGAACGGTCCGACTAAGATCATCAGGCCTGTAGATAGTTTCAAAGAATTTTTGAAAGGCTTGAATTTCTTTAATGTGAGTCGAAGTACCTTTTTTGAATCTCGCCTGCACATCAGCAAAAGCTTCAGTTAGTTCTTGAGTAAGGCTCTCATCATGTATAATAATCTGTCCACCATTGATGGAAATCTATGGTAGAGTAAAATGCGGGGTCGAAAGAAATGGGAGAGAGAGTGGTAATGCCAACATATTTTGAGATCTTTGATTCATATTCGTCTTCAGCTAAATGCGAAGTGTGTAGACACATGTGATTTCTCTTATCATACATGCATTTTTGGCTTAAGTTGGACCAATCCAAATTGTCTCGAAACAAGATTTGGTTGGTAACAAAGGAGACAGCAATGGCTCGTGGGAGATCGTAATCGATGATACAACAGTTTAGGCGTCAGAAAAGCTTCCCAGATAACCATAGATTCAGCTTGTTGATTTGGAGTAGTTGCTGGGAATTCTTGGGTGAACCATTCAGGACCTACTTTCCTCTCTACAAATGGAGCCATAGAAGGTTCGAACTGGTAACGTTTAGCAAACATCATCATGTATGCTGGGAAAGTCTCATGAAGCTTCCCTGATTCTTCTTTAGGAGTTAGGTAAGCCAACCTAGTCCATTCGACTGTTCGGTTCTTGATTGTCGTGTCTTCTTCATCAACACTACCTTTATATGGAAGGTGTGCTTCGAAAGTGGCATTAAGACATAGTTGCAATAACCAGAAGGGTCCAGCGAAGAGGAGAGATCCTGTGGTATAATTCTTGATAAGATCTGCTGCTTCGCCAAAACTCTCATAAAGGAATCCTAGAATTAACTGGATTAAGTTTAACTTTTTACCAGCATTTATCTGGTTGGCCATACAGAGATACCTTTTTGCCACCTGGATAGACCTGGAGCAAAAAACACTCCTCGAAAGCCAGAGTGCTAGAAACGCAATGTGTTCTTCGTTTGTAACTTCAGTAGATGTTTTGACATGATACCTCTGGATAAAAGCAGTGTAGGTGACTTTCCCTTCATTGAACTGGATGGTGTCAGTATCCATGAAGTTGGGATCAAAAACTTCCCCAGTTGGCCGAAGCCCTGTGATAGCGGCTATATCGAAGAGGGTAGGGGTGATCATTCCACAAGAATGATGGAAGGTGTTATGAGACGCATCCCAAAAATATACTGATGCTACTAACATGGTTTGATTATATTCTAAGCCCGTTTTGGATAGTTGAATTAGATCATAAATCCCTAGTTTCTTCCAAAATGAAGCCTTTTGGCTTTCTACTTTATCCAGCCAAGCGTAATACAGGTCAGGATCCTTCGCTAAAGGGATTGACCTGAAGACTTTTAGGAAGTTGGTTGCATAATTTAACCTAATTTTCTCTAAAGCTACATTGGTTTCGGTCGAATCATCATCTACCTGGGTATTTTTGGCTGAGATTGGGTTACCCTCTTCATCTATTTGGTTCTTACTGAGCAATGGCCTAGTTTTATAATAAGCAGGAAAAAACTTACCTAGAGAAGGGTTATTTCCTCCATGTAAAGGACCCATGTAAGCGAGAGTTTTCCCAGAAAGTTCAAAAGGAATAATTACCTGAGAAGCGTAGATAGCACGAATTTCTGCTGCATTTGGGTCTGGAATATATTGTTGGTTTCCAATCTGTGTGAGATGTTGAATCTTTTGAACAGGTTGAAGAGTGTTTGAAGAAGAAGCCATGGATGTATTTTCTTCAAGAGATTAGGTTAAATCAAAGAGGATTTCTTTTTCTAAGATGGTTGCAGAAAGATGAAGGGTGAAGTTATGTGAAGGAAAAGGGTTACATATTTAAAGGCTTAGTGAAATCCTTTTCAAATCATTTGAATAAAGGTCAAAGACACGCGGTAACCGGTGATTTAATCCAACGGCGATCGAACATTTGTTAGCTTAATCCTAGTATATAGGAGCAATGATCACAAGTAATGACAAAACGTGGGAGTATACGTTTTGAAGAGACGTTTTTGAAAATGACAAGACGTTTTGAGAGATGAGTCATAAATAATTATGACAGTAATTAAGTATCTTGGAACTCTAAAAAATGAGTAAAATGAAATCTCATCATGACAAGAAACGCCTATTTCTCTCGTTTCATCGAAACAGGCATTTATTGGGGGCAATTTGTTAGCTGGAGATTTCGTTGGAAGAAAATATTCTTTGAAGAGTTAGAGTTCGAAGAAGGATGGTTACTGATGACCATTTCTGAGATTAAAAATGGCTACTGATGGCCATGTTTCGAGGATGTTGTTTAAGTTGAAGTGAAGATGATGAAGATTGAAGCTAGTTCGAAATAAATTGTCTTTAAGACTTAAACGTTTTTTACGAAACACAAAGAGTACTGAAGCTTGGCGCGTTTCCGTAAGCATTCTCAGTTTTGATCACGTTGCCACGTATCGGAAGAGGATTCAGGCGGGAGGATTTGAATTTCGAAATAGTCTGTGTAACCGAACAAGGACAGATGGCATCCCAGGGATTCGAAGCGTATGCATGTGAGCAACGTGGCATCATATTAGTGTAGGACCGTTAGGGTCGAAATTAGTATAAATAAGGGTCTTAATGTTAGGATTCCGTGTGTTCATTTTGTACAAATCACTCACAAATCACTCAAGTATCAAGCGTTAAGAGAACGAGTTCGCTGAGAAATGTACGTATGACACCAACACCATTTTAAATACTTTTGTATCTTTCTTTATTCAAGTATCTTTTCAATTCCTTTATCTTTTGTTTAACTTTCATTCGAAGCATTTTACATTTCTGCACTTTATATTCTTGCACTTTATATTTCTGCAATTTACACGCTTTCTATGTTTCTTTGTCGAAGTTATATTAACATGTATAACAAGTGTTGTTTCACATAAATAATCATATGATCACATCACAAACAAGTTTTCGAAGCAAGAACAAAGAAATATAAACCAAGTCATATCAAAAGACAATTGTTTGACTATGTCCTAGGATCAATCTAGTCGATCTTGCGAGTAACCAAAGTATATTTTATAGTTTGGAAGACTAGCGGTTGTTTACCAAAAATCACCGTAAACAGATGGCTCCATCGAGAGGCCAAAATAAGTTTGATTCAGTAATGTGGGTGGACAAATTTTTGAAATTGCACGTGTAATACGGTGGGAGAACTGACTTTTTTAAAATGTTGCGGATAGCAAGAGTTGCCACCGAATTTTACTTTATCCAATTGGAAAGGCAAAAAGAATAGGAAAGACCTTTGAAATATTTTCAGTTCGGGGGGTAAGTTATACAAAGGGAAGGTGTAAGCACCCTTTATATCCATGGTTATCCATGAGCTCTTAATTGCTTAGCTCACTTTTGTTTGTTTGAATTGTTTGAAAAGTGTCGTGTGTGTTTAGAAAATATTTGGATAAGAACTTTAGCTTGTAAATAAGCGTAGCCTTTTTGAAATTGTTTGGAAAAGAGGTGTGAAAAGTAATTTGAAAGTTTGGTTTGAATGCGAGCAAGCATTTAAAAGCACCTACCCTAAGAGTGTCTTTCTTGTTCTTTAAGACTTTTGTTTGAAAGGGCTATCCATACCATAAGAAGGGTAGGTAGTCTTTTCATTTGATGTAAGGGTCATCGAAGGGTCATCGGATGGTCATAGAAGGCAACATGTAAGGACGTCTTAGCATTCAAAAGGACGGTCGTCATTTTATCGTAGGTAACTCGAAGGGACTATGATGACATTAATCGGAAGAAACCTTGCTAAGACATCCCTACGTTCGAGGGACTTGACTATTATTTGAAAGGCAACGAAAGAGAGGATTACCCTAAAGGTGAGTGTGTGCATCAATCACGCGATTTAGTTCGGATATTTTATCTTGTATTAGTGATATAGGTTTAGTTAATAATCTTGCCACTCCCTATTGTTACTAACCACACAAAATAATAAAGGCAAAAATATAAATGCGGAAAGTAAAGTCTTACGCTATTACAAGGCTTCAGGATAGGGGATTACATAGCCAAAAACCCGAGGAAAAAGCGGAAATAAAATGCAGAAATTAAAGGCAGGAATATAAACCCTAATTACTATTACAAGAAAACTTATTGCGACCTATACATAATTTCTATAATTGAAATGGCAGAAAATAAACACACATGCGACATTCATAGAGTATGGGATGAGAAGAGAAATTCACAAATATAAAGAGGTAATCAAGGTGATAAACCCTAAATCTTAATGAATAACCTAAAATTAGATCAAGGATAAATAAATTATTATAACCTAAAAATAAAAATGAAGTTAAAAATTAATAAACCTAAAATTTAATTAATTAGCCTAAAAATAATTAGGGTTAAATAAGTTTTTGGTCCCTATAAATATTGCAGTTTTCATTTTTAGTCCTCCCTACCTTTAGGCAACAGTTTTTACAAAAAAACCGTTGCCAAAACCAATTAAAACCGTTGCCAAAACTAAGGAAGGACTAAAAATAAAACTGCGATATTTATAGGGACCAAAAACTTATTTAACCCAAATAATTATTAGCCTAAAAATGAAAACAGACAACATTTACCTAAGGGAGAAAACCTAGTGGGAAAACTATCATTTAATCCTAATTCAAGCTCTTGATGGTACATGGTGGAGCTGCAAGTTCTGGAACATTGGATTAATCCACGCGCATATCTGATGGTGAATAAGGAGGGGCGCACCGTAAGCTCCTGTGTATGTGACGCACCGGATCTGCAAACTTGAAAAATCAAAGAAAAATTGTAAGGTGCCTGGGTTCGAACCCAGGTCTTTGAGGCCCCATTCGCGTCTTACTTCACCAACTAAACCATTTGAATTCGCTGTTATTACAACGAACAAGAACTATTAGATATTAAACAAGCATCATATGAGGAAAGTCAAACTCAATTCAGAAGTGGGGCCCAAATTTCCTCGGATGAACCAATCGCTGGTGGAGAGAGAGAAAACATGGAACGTTGGACCAACCAAATGCAGCGTCCCACGTGTGATCCACCATCCTCCTGCACTGTTGATCTCCTTCTTCCTCTTACCTGCGAATTAGCTGCGGAATCAACTGCGCTTTTTCCTGCGGATTTTTCCGCGAGTTCGTCATCCCTCCACCTGCAAATTGGAAACGCGAAAAAAACACAACAGAGGAAGACCCTTATGAACCCAGATCATCTTATTTATTCCCCCTGATCACGAATATGGCGCTCGTTTTCCCTAAAACGCACTGGAAAGGTGAATACGAAGATGGAACTTCATCTTGCCCTAGCCATGGCAGGTCGAGATTCTGACCTCCTTCCTTACGCACGATGGTCCAGTTCTTCTCCAAATCAACACACAAACTCAAACAAATAGTCAAATAGGATTAAAACGCGATGGTTCATGAGATACAAAAAGTAAAAGGTATGCATGAATATGTGAAATTGGCATGTTCAATATGGATGCAATAAAGCTTAAATAACAACGTATTCTCACTCTAAATCACCTTATGAGGAAGATTGGATGGATATCTGGCGGGTGCAGTTACCATGCATAGATAAAAATCTATGCACCATGCATAGATTATTATGGACCCTTGGATCAAATTCTAGACATCAATTGTTATTACTCAATACTCAATACTCACCACTCAATACTCAATACTGGATTAAAAACATGATCCAATGACTTATGTAGGCTTATGCATGGTGCATAAGTAAATCCTTATGCATATTAGCCAAAGTCGATATATGGCTATGGAACTCCTTGAATGAGGCACACGAAAATTGCACCTTCCTTTGATATTTTTGATCTTTTGAACCCTTGCCTCCTTATGCCTTCTCCTTGATTTTTCGTCCCCTATTATGCATGACTTGTATATATATAGTACAAGCCATTAGGTCAAATGAATTTAGAAAGAATCAAGTGTTTGTATATTTGCAAAGATTGAAAAGAATTTGATTTTATTTTGCATGAAAACCTTCTATTCTTGCTCAATCTATTTTCCATGTTTTTGCCTAATGAATTAATTGAAATCAAAAGAAATCAATCAACCAATTTTTTTTATGATCTTATTTGATTTAATCTTGAATTTAAATAAATAAGTTCAAAAGAAAAATAAAAATCATAAAATACCATGGGATTATTTTATGGGCCCCCAAGGTGATTTTAGGGTGATCAAGAAATTAGAAAATATTTTCACCATCATTTATCATTTAATTATGATTCTATTTGATTTTATTTGAATTTAAGTGACTTATTTCAAATAAAAATGAAATAAAATCAATAAATAAAGGATAATTGGTTAATGGGCCTCTTATAAGTTTATAACCACGTAGGAGTTTCAAAGTTATGGGCCCATTGCTTAAAAATCCAAAATTCCTCACTTAGGGTTTCATGCATTTTCTCAAAATTCCCCAACTTTAGCAATCCATAACTCTTTCAATTTTTATTGTATGGAATGAAGGATAGAAAAACACTTAGAAAGGGGGGGGGGTTTGAATAAGTGTAGCTTTAAAAACTTGACAGATAAAAATAAATTGCACAGTTATTTTTATCCTGGTTCGTTGTTAACTAAACTACTCCAGTCCACCCCCGCAGAGATGATTTACCTCAACTGAGGATTTAATCCACTAATCGCACGGATTACAATGGTTCTCCACTTAGTCAGCAACTAAGTCTTCCAGAGTCTTCTGATCACACACTGATCACTCCAGGAACAACTGCTTAGATACCCTCTAAGACTTTTCTAGAGTATTCTGATCCACACGATCACTCTAGTTACAACCTGCTTAGATAACCTCTAAGACTTCCTAGAGTATTCTGATCCACACGATCACTCTAGTTCCTTACAACTTAATGTAATCAATTCTAAGAGTATTACAATTGCTTCTTAAAAGCTATAATCACAAACTGTGATATTTCTCTTAACGTTTAAGCTTAATCTCACTAATATATTACAAGAGCAATGTAGTGAGCTTTGATGAAGATGAAGATTCTGAGCTTTGAGTAGAACAGAGTTTCAGCAAGTTAATATGAGTTGTTTTGTGCAGAATCGTTAACCTTGCTTCTCATCAGAACTTCATATTTATAGGCGTTGGAGAAGATGACCGTTGAGTGCATTTAATGCTTTGCGTGTTCCGTACAGCATCGCATTTAATGTTATACGCTTTTGTCAACTACCTCGAGCCTTGTTCACGCTGTGTCTACTGACGTTGCCTATAATAGCTTTTAACGTTCCTTTTGTCAGTCAGCGTAGCTTGCCACTTGTACTTCCTTCTGATCTGATGTTTGTGAATACAACGTTTGAATATCATCAGAGTCAAACAGCTTGGTGCAAAGCATCTTCTGATCTTCTGACCTTGAAGTGCTTCTGAGCGTGATACCATCAGAACTTCAGTGCTTCTGATCTCATGTTCTTCTGATGCTTCCATAGACCCATGTTTTGATTCTGCTTCGACCATCTTCTGATGTCTTGCCAGACCATGTTCTGATGTTGCATGCTGAACCCTTTGAGACAAAGCTTCTGAGCGCTGAATTATGCATACTCTTTATATATATTTCCTGAAAAGGAAATTGCATTGGATTAGAGTACCATATTATCTTAAGCAAAATTCATATTATTGTTATCATCAAAACTAAGATAATTGATCAGAACAAATCTTGTTCTAACAATCTCCCCCTTTTTGATGATGACAAAAACATATATAAATGATATGAATTTGCGATCAGAAAGAGCAGACGGCAAAAGACAAATTACACAGCTATAGCATAAGCATATGAATATGTCTCCCCCTGAGATTAACAATCTCCCCCTGAGATAAATAATCTCCCCCTGAAATAAATACTCGAAGAACTTTAATAAAAGACTTCCCTGATTATTTCGGTAGAGACGATCACATAAGCTTCTGTCTTTAGAGAATTCATAGCTTCTGACTTCTGCTTCCATTGGACAGCTTCAGAACTAGAATTTCTTTAGATCCCTAGAACACTCACAGCTTCTGATTCCTGCTTCCATCTAGGACAGCTTCAGAACTTGAATTTCTTTGATCTTCAGAACATTCACCGCTTCTGATTTCTGCTTCCATTTAGGACAGCTTCAGAACTTGAATTTCTTTGATCTTCAGAACATTCACAGCTTCTGATTTCTGCTTCCTTTTAGGACAGCTTCAGAACTTGAGTTTTCTGGATCTTTAGAACATTCACAGCTTCTGATTTCTGCTTCCCTCGGATAGCTTCAGAGCTTTGAATTTCTACCAACATCACTTCATGCTAGATTTGTATCAGAACATTGTTGAATGTACCAGAGCATCATCAGAGCATCTCTACATCCTGAAATGTTACAGAACAAAAAACTGTTAGAACAAGATTTGTTCTTATCAATTGTCTTAGTTTTGATGATAACAATAATATGAATTTTGCGTAAGATAATATGGTACTCTAATCCAATGCAATTTCCCTTTCAGGAAATATATATAAAGAGTACGCATAATTCAGCGCTCAGAAGTTGTGTCTCAAATGGTTCAGCATGCAACATCAGAACATGGTCTGGCAAGACATTAGAAGATGGTCGAAGCAGAATCAGAACATGGGTCTATGGAAGCATCAGAAGAACATGAGATCAGAAGCACTGAAGATCAGAAGATGGTATCACGCTCAGAAGCACTTCAAGGTCAGAAGATCAGAAGATGCTATGCACCAAGCTGTTTGACTCTGATGATATTCAAACGTCGTATTCACAAACATCAGATCAGAAGGAAGTACACGTGGCAGACTACGCTGACTGACAAAAGGAACGTTAAAGCTATTAAAGGCTACGTCAGTAGACACAGCGTGAACAAGGCTCGAGGTAGTTGACAAAAGCGTATAACATTAAATGCAATGCTGTACGGAACACGCAAAGCATTAAATGCACTCAACGGTCATCTTCTCAACGCCTATAAATATGAAGTTCTGATGAGAAGCAAGGTTAACGATTCTGCACCAAAACAACTTATATCAAACTTGCTGAAACGCTGTTCAAATCTAAACTCAGAATCTTCATCTTCATCAAAGCTCACTACATTGCTGTTGTAATATTTTAGTGAGATTAAGCTTAAACGATTAAGAGAAATATCACAGTTGTGATTATCGCTTTTAAGAAGCATTTGTAATACTCTTAGAATTACATTAAGTTGTAAGGAACTAGAGTGATCGTGTTGATCAGAATACTCTAGGGAAGTCTTAGGAGTGAACTAAGCCTAGAGTGATCGTGTTGATCAGTAGACTCTAGAAAAGTCTTAGAGGGTATCTAAGCAGTTGTTCCTGGAGTGATCAGTGTGTGATCAGAAGACTCTGGAAGACTTAGTTGCGGACTAAGTGGAAAACCATTGTAATCCGTGCGATTAGTGGATTAAATCCTCAGGTTGAGGTAAATCATCTCTGCGGGGGTGGACTGGAGTAGCTTCGTTAACAGCGAACCAGGATAAAAATAATTGTGCAATTTATTTTTATCGTCCAAGTTTTTAAAGTCACACTTATTCAATCCCCCCCTTTCTAAGTGTTTTTCTATCCTTCAATTGGCATCAGAGCGCCGGTTCTAAGGTGCAAGCACTTAACCGTGTTTAGAAAAGATTCAGGAAGAGAAAAACGCTTCAGTAAAAGATGGTTGATGAAAGTGAAAAGTCTACACCTACACCTGCATCTACATCTGGCTCTGCTGAGCAATACAACGGTAACAATGGTTATACTAGACCGCCGGTATTTGATGGTGAAAACTTTGAATACTGGAAAGATAAACTGGAAAGTTACTTTCTGGGTCTAGATGGTGATCTATGGGATCTTCTGATGGATGGTTACAAACATCCAGTAAATGCCAGTGGCGTAAAGCTGTCAAGGCAAGAAATGAATGATGATCAGAAGAAGCTTTTCAGGAATCATCATAAATGTAGAACTGTTTTGCTGAATGCTATCTCTCATGCTGAGTATGAGAAGATATCTAACAGGGAAACGGCCTATGATATATATGAGTCCTTGAAAATGACTCATGAAGGAAATGCTCAAGTCAAGGAGACAAAAGCTCTTGCCTTAATCCAGAAGTATGAAGCCTTCAAGATGGAGGATGATGAAGACATTGAAAAGATGTTTTCAAGATTTCAAACTCTTACTGCTGGATTGAGAGTTCTTGACAAGGGATACACCAAGGCTGATCATGTAAAGAAGATCATCAGAAGCTTACCCAGAAGATGGGGTCCTATGGTGACTGCATTCAAGATTGCGAAGAATCTGAATGAAGTTTCTCTGGAAGAGCTTATCAGTGCCTTGAGAAGTCATGAAATAGAGCTGGACGCAAATGAGCCTCAAAAGAAAGGTAAGTCTATTGCATTAAAATCAAATATCAAGAAATGCACTAACGCTTTTCAGGCTAGAGAAGAAGATCCTGAAGAATCAGAATCTGAAGAAGAAGATGAACTGTCCATGATTTCCAGAAGGGTAAATCAACTCTGGAAGAGCAAGCAAAGGAAGTTCAGAGGCTTCAGAAGTTCAAAGAGATTTGAACATGGAGAATCTTCTGATGAAAGAAGATCTGACAAGAAGAAGGTCATGTGCTATGAATGCAATGAACCAGGACACTTCAGGAATGAATGTCCAAATCTTCAGAAGGAGAATCCCAAGAAGAAGTTTCATAAGAAGAAAGGTCTTATGGCAACCTGGGATGAGTCAGAAGATGATTCAGAAGATGAGCAGGCTAACTGTGCGTTGATGGCGACAGAAGATGACGGATCAGAATCTACATCAGAATCAGATTCTGAAGAGGTATTTTCTGAACTTACTAGAGATGAGTTAGTTTCCGGTCTAACTGAACTTCTGGAACTCAAGTCTCAGATTAGTCTCAAATACAAAAAGCTGAAAAAGCAATTTGAATTTGAAACAAAGAAGCTTGAGTTGGAGAATTCTGAATTAAAAGAAAAACTTTTAAAATTATCCAATAATGTTGGATCTCCTTCTAATTCAGAAAAATCCACTCCTAGTCTAAACCATATTCTGAAAGAATATGATTTAAGTTTCAGGAAGTTCTTATCTAGAAGTATTGGCAGAAGTCAGCTAGCTTCTATGATATATGCCGTATCCGGAAACAAAAGAGTTGGCATTGGTTATGAGGGTGAAACCCCATACAAACTTGAACCTGTTGATGAAATGAAAATCACATACAAGCCATTGTATGATCAGTTCAAGTATGGCCACTCTCATGATATTAGGCACACTTCACATGCACAAAGTTTTCACATAACACACACCAAGAAGCATGTGACACAACCTAGGAAATATCATGAAACTCATATTAAAAATTATCATGCTGTTCCTCCTATTGCTTACAATGTTAAACCCAAGTTCAATCAGAACTTGAGAAAATCTAACAAGAAAGGACCCAAGAAAATGTGGGTACCTAAGGATAAGATTATTCCTATTGCAGATATCCTTGGCTGCAAGAAGGACAAAGCACAACATGTCATGGTACCTGGACTCTGGATGCTCGCGACACATGACAGGAAGAAGGTCTATGTTCCAAGACCTGGTGCTTAAGTCTGGAGGAGAAGTCAAGTTCGGAGGAGATCAGAAGGGCAAGATAATTGGCTCTGGAACTATAAAGTCTGGTAACTCTCCTTCCATTTCTAATGTACTTCTTGTAGAAGGATTAACTCATAACCTCTTATCTATCAGTCAATTAAGTGACAATGGTTATGATATAATCTTCAATCAAAAGTCTTGCAAGGCTGTAAATCAGAAGGATGGCTCAATCCTATTTACAGGCAAGAGGAAGAACAACATTTATAAGACAGATCTGCAAGATCTTATGAGTCAGAAGGTGACTTGTCTTATGTCTGTTTCTGAAGAGCAGTGGGTCTGGCACAGGAGATTAGGTCATGCTAGTTTGAGAAAGATCTCTCAGATTAACAAACTGAATCTTGTCAGAGGACTTCCTAATCTGAAATTCAAATCAGATGCTCTTTGTGAAGCATGTCAGAAGGGCAAGTTCTCCAAACCTGCATTCAAGTCTAAGAATGTTGTTTCTACCTCAAGGCCATTAGAACTCTTGCACATTGATCTGTTTGGACCAGTCAAAACAGCATCTGTCAGAGGAAAGAAATATGGATTAGTCATCGTAGATGATTATAGTCGCTGGACGTGGGTAAAATTCTTGAAACACAAGGATGAGACTCATTCAGTGTTCTTTGATTTCTGCATTCAGATTCAATCTGAAAAAGAGTGTAAAATCATAAAGGTCAGAAGTGATCATGGTGGTGAATTTGAGAACAGATCCTTTGAAGAGTTCTTCAAAGAAAATGGTATTGCCCATGATTTCTCTTGTCCTAGAACTCCACAGCAAAATGGAGTTGTAGAGCGAAAGAATAGGACTCTGCAAGAAATGGCCAGAACCATGATCAATGAAACCAATATGGCTAAACATTTCTGGGCAGAAGCAATAAACACTGCATGCTATATTCAGAATAGAATCTCTATCAGACCTATTCTAAATAAGACTCCCTATGAATTGTGGAAGAATAGAAAGCCCAACATTTCATATTTCCATCCTTTTGGATGTGTATGCTTTATTCTGAACACTAAAGATTATCTTGGTAAGTTTGATTCCAAAGCACAGAAATGTTTCCTTCTTGGATATTCTGAAAGCTCAAAAGGCTACAGAGTATACAATACTGAAACATTGGTTGTAGAAGAATCAATCAATATCAGGTTTGATGATAAGCTTGGTTCTGAAAAACCAAAGCAGTTTGATAATTTTGCAGATTGTGATATTGATATATCAGAAGTTGTTGAGCCAAGAAGCAACGCATCAGAAGCAGAGCTTCTCAGAAGCAAAGAATCTGAAGATCAAGTATCAGCTTCTCTGGAGGATCTAAGTATTTCTGAAGAACCATCTGTCAGAAGATCATCCAGACTCATCTCTGGTCATTCAGAAGATGTCATTCTTGGAAAGAAGGATGATCCAATCAGAACAAGAGCATTCCTTAAGAACAATGCAGACTGTCAATTAGGTCTTGTATCTTTGATCGAGCCAACTTCTGTTGATCATGCTCTAGAAGATCCAGACTGGATAATTGCTATGCAAGAAGAACTGAATCAGTTTACAAGGAATGATGTTTGGGATCTTGTTCCTAGACCAGATGGATTCAATATAATTGGTACAAAATGGGTCTTCAGAAACAAGCTCAGTGAGAAAGGTGAAGTGGTAAGGAACAAAGCCAGACTGGTGGCTCAGGGTTATAGTCAGCAAGAAGGGATTGATTATACAGAAACCTTTGCACCAGTGGCCAGGTTAGAGTCTATTCGTCTATTAATTTCTTTTGCCACTCAACATAACATCACTCTCTATCAGATGGATGTTAAGAGTGCCTTCTTAAATGGTTATATAGATGAAGAAGTTTATGTCCATCAACCTCCTGGTTTTGAAGACTCTATGTCTCCGAATCATGTGTTTAAACTAAAGAAATCATTATATGGATTGAAGCAAGCTCCCAGAGCTTGGTATGAACGCTTAAGTTCTTTCCTTCTAGATAATGGTTTCACTAGAGGAAAAGTGGACACTACTCTCTTTTGTAAAACCTTTGAAAAGGATATTTTAATTTGTCAAATATATGTAGATGATATTATTTTTGGAACATCTAATGCTACACTTGGAAAGGAGTTTGCTAAGTCTATGCAGGCTGAGTTTGAAATGAGCATGATGGGAGAACTCAAGTATTTCCTTGGAATACAAATAAATCAAACATCAGAAGGAACATATGTTCACCAAACCAAGTATGTGAAGGAACTTCTGAAGAAGTTTAATCTTCTGGACTGCAAAGAAGCCAAAACTCCTATGCATCCAACATGCATCCTAGGTAAGGATGAGGTAAGTAAGAAGGTAGATCAGAAGTTATACAGAGGTATGATTGGATCTCTTCTATATTTGACTGCTTCTAGACCTGACATTCTGTTCAGTGTTTGTTTGTGTGCTAGATTCCAATCAGATCCTAGAGAATCTCATTTAACTGCTGTTAAGAGAATTCTAAGGTATCTGAAAGGTACTACTAATGTTGGTTTAGTTTACAGAAAATCTAAAGAATACAACTTAGTAGGATTCTGTGATGCTGATTATGCTGGAGACAGAATTGAAAGAAAAAGTACTTCAGGAAGTTGCCAATTTCTTGGAAGTCATTTGATCTCCTGGTACAGCAAGAAGCAAGCAACTATTGCTCTATCAACAACAGAAGCAGAATATGTCGCTGCTGCTGGTTGTAGTACACAGATGCTCTGGATGAAGAGTCAGTTAGAAGATTATCAGATATTTGAGAGTAACATTCCTATATTCTGTGATAATACTTCTGCTATATGTTTATCTAAGAATCCTATTCTTCATTCAAAAGCTAAACATATTGAGATTAAACATCATTTCATAAGGGACTATGTGCAGAAGGGTGTTATTTCTTTAAACTTTGTTGATACAGACCATCAATGGGCTGATATCTTTACAAAACCCCTGGCTGAAGATAGGTTTAAATTCATTCTGAAGAACATCAGTATGGATCTATGCCCAGAATGAGAAGATGAGAAGTTCTTATGTATGAGTAACTTCTGAAATGAAAATGGATTATTTTTTTATATATCAGAAGTTTTGATTGAAATCTTTTAGAAATTATGATTCGGTTATTACTAACGTTTCATTGTCTAAGTTGATTCAGAACCTCTTTTAAAGCAAAACAGCTGTTACGTTTTTATCTCGGGATGGTAAACCTGTCGTTACTATTCGTGGATAAACGTGCGTGCAGTTGAAGGGACACCAACCATAGGTAACTGTGCTAGTCACCTCATTTGTCTTTATTATCTCTCCTCACGTCACGTAACATTAAATGCTTTTCATCATTCGTTTCACTTTATTTTCTTTTAAATACTCTTCAAAATGGTTTTTGGTTTCCTATCTCTTTGTTTTCCTCTTAAAGTTTTTTTCTCTCTCTCTCTCTCTCTCTCGTTTTTCATTTCTTCTCTCAAAACCTAGCGTTCACTCTAAGTCTGTTGAAGCTCCATGACTCAAAGGCGACAGATCTCTGTGCATCTCGGGATGGCTCTTCTAATACCTCTCAAGTCAGATCCTTCTTTGATGTTGTTATCAACTTTCATCCAAAGACAGAAGACTTTCTTGAGTTGTAGGAAGATATGCTCAACTTCTATGTTGAGTTTCTTGACCGAATGTTGTATTTTTTAATTTTTGTAGTGATTTCCTCTTTGGAAATTCTACTTTGTATTTGCTAGGAATGTTTCTCATCTTGTTAAACATAGGAACCTTTTGTAATATCTTTTGATTATCAATGAAAAGTTTCTTTGTGTTTTACATTCCAGTAAATGTTTTCTTTTGTCGTTTTATGCATCTGAATTTTTTGAAATATTCTTTTTGATGTTATGACAAAAAGGGGGAGAAGATAAATGATAAATGATTTGATTAAATCTATCAGTTGCTGGGTAAAGCTCCCACACATTCACTGACAAGAACTGCAAGTTCTATATGGTTTAAGTGTTTTGCAGGTACAGAGAAGTGAAGTGAATCTTCGAAGCAAACACTAGAAGCAAAACCATAAGAAGCGTTATTCTGTAAAAGGAATAAGCTCTTGGAAACTGAAGCAAGCTGAGTGCTGTCAAGCTTCAGGGATCAGAAGCAAGAAAGAAGAATGAATCAGAAGCACTGATAATAGAATTTGAATATCATTGTCTATCCTGTTCTGACAAAATTCTATTTGCTCTGATACATATAATGTTATGGCTCTGATACATTATTTGCTCTGATACATTATTTCAGCCTATATGGCTCTGATACATATAATGTGTTCAAACATACATTTTATGTTCTAACTCGCTCATGCTGACTTTTGTCGTTTAGTTTTTGTTCTGTAACATTTCAGGATGTAGAGATGCTCTGATGATGCTCTGGTACATTCAACAATGTTCTGATACAAATCTAGCATGAAGTGATGATTGGTAGACATTCAAAGTTCTGAAGCTATCCGAGGGAAGCAGAAATCAGAAGATGTGAATGTTCTAAAAGATCCAGAAAACTCAAGTTCTGAAGCTGTCCTGAATGGAAGCAGAAGTCAGAAGCTGTGAATGTTCTGAAGATTAAAGAAATTCAAGTTCTGAAGCTGTCCTAGATGGAAGCAGGAATCAGAAGCTGTGAGTGTTCTAAGGATCTAAAGAAATTCAAGTTCTGAAGCTGTCCAATGGAAGCAGAAGTCAGAAGCTATGAATTCTCTGAAGGCAGAAGCTTATATGATCGTCTCTACCGAAATAATCAGGGAAGTCTTTTATCAAAGTTCTTCGAGTATTTATTTCAGGGGGAGATTATTTATCTCAGGGGGAGATTGTTAATCTCAGGGGGAGACATATTCATATGCTTATGCTATAGCTGTGTAATTTGTCTTTTGCCGTCTACTCTTTCTGATCGCAAATTCATATCATTTATATATGTTTTTGTCATCATCAAAAAGGGGGAGATTGTTAGAACAAGATTTGTTCTTATCAATTGTCTTAGTTTTGATGATAACAATAATATGAATTTTGCGTAAGATAATATGGTACTCTAATCCAATGCAATTTCCCTTTCAGGAAATATATATAAAGAGTACGCATAATTCAGCGCTCAGAAGTTGTGTCTCAAATGGTTCAGCATGCAACATCAGAACATGGTCTGGCAAGACATCAGAAGATGGTCGAAGCAGAATCAGAACATGGGTCTATGGAAGCATCAGAAGAACATGAGATCAGAAGCACTGAAGATCAGAAGATGGTATCACGCTCAGAAGCACTTCAAGGTCAGAAGATCAGAAGATGCTATGCACCAAGCTGTTTGACTCTGATGATATTCAAACGTCGTATTCACAAACATCAGATCAGAAGGAAGTACACGTGGCAGACTACGCTGACTGACAAAAGGAACGTTAAAGCTATTAAAGGCTACGTCAGTAGACACAGCGTGAACAAGGCTCGAGGTAGTTGACAAAAGCGTATAACATTAAATGCAATGCTGTACGGAACACGCAAAGCATTAAATGCACTCAACGGTCATCTTCTCAACGCCTATAAATATGAAGTTCTGATGAGAAGCAAGGTTAACGATTCTGCACCAAAACAACTTATATCAAACTTGCTGAAACGCTGTTCAAATCTAAACTCAGAATCTTCATCTTCATCAAAGCTCACTACATTGCTGTTGTAATATTTTAGTGAGATTAAGCTTAAACGATTAAGAGAAATATCACAGTTGTGATTATCGCTTTTAAGAAGCATTTGTAATACTCTTAGAATTACATTAAGTTGTAAGGAACTAGAGTGATCGTGTTGATCAGAATACTCTAGGGAAGTCTTAGGAGTGAACTAAGCCTAGAGTGATCGTGTTGATCAGTAGACTCTAGAAAAGTCTTAGAGGGTATCTAAGCAGTTGTTCCTGGAGTGATCAGTGTGTGATCAGAAGACTCTGGAAGACTTAGTTGCGGACTAAGTGGAAAACCATTGTAATCCGTGCGATTAGTGGATTAAATCCTCAGGTTGAGGTAAATCATCTCTGCGGGGGTGGACTGGAGTAGCTTCGTTAACAGCGAACCAAGATAAAAATAATTGTGCAATTTATTTTTATCGTCCAAGTTTTTAAAGTCACACTTATTCAATCCCCCCCTTTCTAAGTGTTTTTCTATCCTTCAAAAACTACACGACAAAAGTCAGCATGAACGAGTCAGAACATAAAATGTATATTGGAACACATGATATGTATCAGAGCCATATAGGCTGAAATAATGTATCAGAGCAAATAGAATTTTGTCAGAGCAAATAAACAAATATGGATCAAATTCTATTATCTGTGCTTCTGATTCATTCTTCTTTCTTGCTTCTGATTTCTGAAGCTTGACAGCACTCAGCTTGCTTCAGTTTCCATGAGTTTATTCTTTTTACAGAATAACACTTCTTATGGTTTTGCTTCTTGTGTTTGCTTTGAAGATTCTCTTCACTTCTTTATACCTGCAAAACACTTAAACCATATAGAACTTGCAGTTCTTGTTAGAAAATGTGTGGGAGCTTTACCCAGCAACTGATAGATTAATCAAATCATTTATCATTTATCTTCTCCCCCTTTTTGTCATATCATCAAAAAGCAAAAAAGATTCAGAGACAAACAAAACGAAACACACGGAGGAAGAAGATGATTTCATTGAAGTTCAAACAGCAGGTACAGAAGTACATGAAGATAAGTAAGATCAGATGCACAAAGACAGATGCAACGAAAAGAAAGAAACAACACAGACTCAATCTAAGATGGCCCTAGCCTTGACAAGATCTTGGCCAGCATCTCTTGAACCTCATTGTTGTGTCCATCTTGCCTCACCATGAAAGCTCTATACTCAGCATTAAGTGAACTTTGCTCATCCTGTCTCTTCTGAATTTCTTCCAGAGTCCTTGCAAGACGAGAAGATTCATCAGAAGAAGCTTCACCGCTTTCAACCACAGGAATAGCAACTTGATCTGTAGCTTCCATGGATAGATCATTTGCAGGGATTTCCTCAACAGGATCTGATTCAGCAATATGATCTTCAGCATCTGCTTCTTGCATAGAAGCATCTCCATATTCTGCAGCAGGAATTTCCGAGTCTCCATTCTCAAGTGCCTGAAGAATGGCAGCTAGATTCCTGGGAGCAGAAGGACCTTCAACTTCTGGTGGGTCAACAACTTCTGGAATGACCAAGCTTGGGTCTTTCTCAGAAGGGTTTTCCCTCAAATAGTCAAAGAGAGTCTTGAAGTCTCCGAGCAGAACAGGATAATCAGGAATAAAGATAACAATATCCCTGCATGGATTTGCTTCCATTTCAGCAGCCAGTCTTGCTACTTCCAATTCATCCACAAAGGGCTTCTCCTCAGCAGCAACACAATTTCTGAGAGGATGGTAGTATATACCATTATCATCCTCCAGAAGGTAACCAGGGTAACCAGGGGCAGCAGCCACTAGTCTTTTCTGTACTCCCATTGCTTCTACTTGAAAATCCTTGCGAAATCTTCTCCAGAGATTTCTTGTAGAAACATCATCCAGACCATTTAGAAATGCATCCTTCAGAAGGTCTAGACTGCTAATCACCTCATGTCTGAAAAGTTCCAGGTAGGTATAGGGTTCAGGTTCAGGCGGATTGAAGGTGAATTTGTAGTCAGGGTAGAGAAGACAGTAAGGTTTGGATTTTCTGGTAGGTAAGGGATGGGATATAGAAGGTGGAGGTGCGGTGGATGAGGAAGAAGGGATATCTGAGAGAATGATTGATGAGGATGGAATATTTGTAAAGGGCATTGGTGAGAAAGATTTATCAGAAGGAGTTGGGGGAAGAATACTTAAAGGTGTGGGGTTTAGAATGGGAGAGGAGAAGGATGATGGAGAAGGATTTGGTAAGGTGAAGTTTATTTTTGGTTCAGATGGAGGTGATTGGAAAGATGGTTTAGGGACAGAAGGAGGTGGAGTAAAAACCTGTCTGGAGATTTGTACAGAAGAAGAAGATCTGGTTCTGCGAAAGGAATCTCTGATCCTTTTATCTCTTCGTTCTTCAGAGTCCACCTTGTCAGGATCGTAGGTGACCCTCAACTTCTTGGCTTTCTCAGCCTCATCTTCTCGAGCTTTTCTTTTTAGCCTAGCCTTTAGTTCCTTCTGATCCTTCTTCAGAAGATCAGCCTTGGACGGAAGTACTCTGCCACGGATCCAAGCAGGATCAATATCTGATTGCTTCCTAACATAATCTTCCAGGTAAGACTTGACAACCTGATGCAGTTCTTCTTGAAACAAGGAGGCAAAACCTTCAACAGCAACTCTTCTTGAGAGAATGTCAGGAAAGCTTGGGCACACAGAAGGTACATTTTGAATGAGTTCTAATCTGAACAAATCCACACCATTAAAAATGGGACCTTGAACTACTCCAAGCAAATGGGATGCATTGAGTTTTCTGATGGAGTCCAGCACTTTGCTTTCAGTAAGAATGTCTGAAATCATTCTTCCAAACGGAATAGTCGTTCTTGAAAGATGAGGGTACTTCGCCCTTTCCTCTTCTCTTGACTCAAGGATTGAAGTCTTCAGATTCTCAAACAGAATGTGAGAAATGTTGATCTCACTCTTTTTGCCAATGCAGAAAAGAGTGTGCTTGTGATCTGGACTGATGTAAGAAGAGGAGAGCATTCTTTTTCTGTGGTGAAGAGAACCCAGAATAATCTCAGCCCATACTCTATAAAATGGCCTCAAGGTGCCTGTGTTATTCGAGTCAATCCCAGAAGACTGAGAGATTTGTCTTTCAACTATCGACCAATCAACAGATGCATGTCGAAAACCAGACCAACCTTCTTCATCATTCAGATTGTATAGCTTCCTGATCAGTTTTTCAGAGATAACCACTTCATGCCCTAGCACGAATGAAATGATGGCAGTTGGGGTAACCGTTGCATGTACCCAGAAATCCTTCACAAGATCAGGATAAATTGGACCAACCAATCTATTAAGGTACTTGGACCATCCTTGCTCAAGGATTCTTGCATCACACTTAAAGCCATTCGCTTTAAGAGTGTGTTTGGATGAGGTAATTAGAAATTTTAAGGGAATTTAAAATTCAAAGCAATTCAAATGATTCAATTGAAATCCATTCATTTTAAATTATTTTGTTTGGATGAAGTATTAAGGTAATTCATTGTTAGATTTTTTGGGTATTTTTTTATAAAATATAAATTTTTTGGACCAAATAAAAAATTGAAAAGTAGGGACCAAATTGCAATTTTTAAAAATTTGAAGGACTAAATTGTAAATTTTAAAAATTATTAAGGACCAATTTGCAATTTTTTAAAAAAATTTGGGGTCAATTTTATAATTTTGGAAAATATGAGGACCAATTTGTAAAATTTGAAGAAATAATACTAACAAATACATTTTATGGAACATGAGAGGAATTTCAAATTCTTTGGTTTTTGGTGTCATTTCAAAATGATTAAATTTAACTTAGATGAAATACTCCATAAATTTCCATCATTTTAACAATTCTTCATTTTTGTATCCAAACAATGGATTTTGGTCAAATCATTTTAAATTCCCTCAAAACATTACTTTTCCTCATTAAAATGCTCCATCCAAACACACTCTAAGATTGTTTAAGTCCACAGCAGTTTCACATAAAACCTCCAAGTCCTTCGTGGGTATCAAGCAAGTTTTCAAAGGAGCATATTCATAATTTCGTAGAAGGATTTGTGAAGAAGTAAGTCTTTCTTTTGAGGAAGATGAACAAGAGGAAGAGTTCATGATGATTATGTCGTAAGATTAGAACAAAGACTAGGGTTTGAAAAAGAAAAACAGATGCAACGAAAAAAAATGTACAGCAAAATAGAGAGAAGGAGAAAAGAATGAAGTTGAAGCGGGCTATTTAAAAGATTTGAAAATTCTTTAAATCATTTTGCATTAAATGTGAAATGACATTAGGAGAGATAGCATGGTAAATGAAATGATTTAATACAGTTACCTAGGTCGGCGTCTTTTCAACTACACGCTTCGTACTGACCGTAGAGACACGTGTTCGTCATCAGATAATGGATGACAGGTGTGAAATATTCAATAGGCTTTACGCCTTCTGATTCCAATCACTGCTTCTGAATTGATCAGGTTTCTCTTCTGGAAACACTCCTTCTGAAATGTGCTGATATAAATCTGAATGATCTTCTGATCCATTACTTCTGATATACACAGCTTCTGGAGATTCACTTCTTTGTTCTGCAGCTTCTGATAGGACAAAACTGTATCTGCAGAAATTCTTAAGCTGCTTTGTTTCATCAGAAACAAGTTTATCATCAAACCAGATATTTATTGATTCGTCCACAATCAATGTTTCAATATTGTATGTTCTGTAGCATTTAGAGCATTCAGAATACTCAAGAACGAAACATCATTGCTTTAGAAACAAACAAAACAGATGGTTCCAAGACTAATAAACTTTCTTTTCTGATCTCCTACGAACATAGTTTCTTCAACAGATTTAAGTACCAGAACTTGGAAGACAGTCCTTCTTCCCTTCAAGTGTTGAGACCAACTTGAGTCCAGGTGACATGACATGTTGACTTTTATCTTCTTTGTCGCCAAGAGAATCTGCAAAAGAAATAGTCTTTTTCTTTGGTACCCACATCTTCTTGGGTCCTTTCTTGTTAGATTTTCTCAAGTTCTGATTGAACTTGGGTTTAACATTGTAAGCAATAGGAGGAACAGCATGATAATTTTTAATGTGAGTTTCATGATATTTCCTAGGTTGTGTCACATGCTTTTTGGTGTGTGTTATGTGAAAACTTTGAGCATGTGAAGTGTGCCTAATATCATGGGAGTGGCCATACTTGAACTGATCATACAATGGCTTGTATGTGAATTTCATTTCATCAACAGGTTCAAGTTTGTATGGGGTTTCACCCTCAAAACCAATGCCGACTCTTTTGTTTCCAGACACAGCATATATCATAGAAGCTAGCTGACTTCTGCCAATACTTCTAGATAAGAACTTCCTGAAACTTAAATCATATTCTTTCAGAATATGGTTTAGACTAGGAGTGGATTTTTCTGAATCAGAAGGAGATCCAACATTATTGGATAATTTTAAAAGTTTTTCTTTTAATTCAGAATTCTCCAACTCAAGCTTCTTTGTTTCAAATTCAAATAGCTTTTTCAGCTTTTTGTATTTGAGACTAATCTGAGACTTGAATTCCAGAAGTTCTGTTAGACCGGAAACTAACTCATCTCTAGTGAGTTCAGAAAATACCTCTTCAGAATCTGATTCTGACGTAGATTCTGATCCATCATCTTCTGTCGCCATCAGCGCACAGTTAGCCTGCTCATCTTCAGAGTCTGAATCATCTTCTGACTCATCCCAGGTTGCCATAAGACCTTTCTTCTTATGAAACTTCTTCTTGGGATTTTCCTTCTGAAGTTTTGGACATTCATTCTTGAAGTGTCCAGGCTCATTGCATTCATAGCACATGACCTTCTTCTTGTCAAATCTTCTGTCATCAGAAGATTCTCCACGTTCAAATTTCTTTGAACTTCTGACGCCTCTGAACTTCCTTTGCTTGGTCTTCCAGAGTTGATTTAGCCTTCTGGAGATCAAGTACAGTTCATCTTCTTCTTCAGATTCTGATTCTTCAGGATCTTCTTCTCTAGCCTGAAAAGCGTTAGTGCATTTCTTGATATTGGATTTTAATGCAATAGACTTACCTTTCTTTTGAGGCTCATTTGCGTTCAGCTCTATTTCATGGCTTCTCAAGGCACTGATAAGCTCTTCCAGAGAAACTTCATTCAGATTCTTTGCAATCTTGAATGCAGTCACCATAGGACCCCATCTTCTGGGTAAGCTTCTGATGATCTTCTTTACGTGATCAGCCTTGGTGTATCCCTTGTCAAGAACTCTCAATCCAGCAGTAAGAGTTTGAAATCTTGAAAACATCTTTTCAATGTCTTCATCATCCTCCATCTTGAAGGCTTCATACTTCTGGATTAAAGCGAGAGCTTTAGTCTCCTTGACTTGAGCATTTCCTTCATGAGTCATTTTCAAGGACTCATATATGTCATAGGCCGTTTCCCTGTTAGATATCTTCTCATACTCAACATGAGAGATAACATTCAGCAAAACAGTTCTGCATTTATGATGATTCCTGAAAAGCTTCTTCTGATCATCACTCATTTCTTGCCTTGTCAGCTTTACGCCACTGGCATTTACTGGATGTTTGTAACCATCCATCAGAAGATCCCATAGATCACCATCTAGACCAAGAAAGTAACTTTCCAGTTTATCTTTCCAGTATTCAAAGTTTTCACCATCAAATACCGGCGGTCTAGTATAACCATTGTTACCGTTGTGTTGCTCAGCAGAGCCAGATGTAGATGCAGGTGTAGACTTTGCAGTTTCATCAGCCATCTTTTACTGAAGCGTTTTTCTCTTCCTAAATCTTTTCTAAACACGGTTAAGTGCTTGCACCTTAGAACCAGCGCTCTGATGCCAATTGAAGGATAGAAAAACACTTAGAAAGGGGGGGTTTGAATAAGTGTAGCTTTAAAAACTTGACAGATAAAAATAAATTGCACAGATATTTTTATCCTGGTTCGTTGTTAACTAAACTACTCCAGTCCACCCCCGCAGAGATGATTTACCTCAACTGAGGATTTAATCCACTAATCGCACGGATTACAATGGTTCTCCACTTAGTCAGCAACTAAGTCTTCCAGAGTCTTCTGATCACACACTGATCACTCCAGGAACAACTGCTTAGATACCCTCTAAGACTTTTCTAGAGTATTCTGATCCACACGATCACTCTAGTTACAACCTGCTTAGATAACCTCTAAGACTTCCTAGAGTATTCTGATCCACACGATCACTCTAGTTCCTTACAACTTAATGTAATCAATTCTAAGAGTATTACAATTGCTTCTTAAAAGCTATAATCACAAACTGTGATATTTCTCTTAACGTTTAAGCTTAATCTCACTAATATATTACAACAGCAATGTAGTGAGCTTTGATGAAGATGAAGATTCTGAGCTTTGAGTAGAACAGAGTTTCAGCAAGTTAATATGAGTTGTTTTGTGCAGAATCGTTAACCTTGCTTCTCATCAGAACTTCATATTTATAGGCGTTGGAGAAGATGACCGTTGAGTGCATTTAATGCTTTGCGTGTTCCGTACAGCATCGCATTTAATGTTATACGCTTTTGTCAACTACCTCGAGCCTTGTTCACGCTGTGTCTACTGACGTTGCCTATAATAGCTTTTAACGTTCCTTTTGTCAGTCAGCGTAGCTTGCCACTTGTACTTCCTTCTGATCTGATGTTTGTGAATACAAAGTTTGAATATCATCAGAGTCAAACAGCTTGGTGCAAAGCATCTTCTGATCTTCTGACCTTGAAGTGCTTCTGAGCGTGATACCATCAGAACTTCAGTGCTTCTGATCTCATGTTCTTCTGATGCTTCCATAGACCCATGTTCTGATTCTGCTTCGACCATCTTCTGATGTCTTGCCAGACCATGTTCTGATGTTGCATGCTGAACCCTTTGAGACAAAGCTTCTGAGCGCTGAATTATGCATACTCTTTATATATATTTCCTGAAAAGGAAATTGCATTGGATTAGAGTACCATATTATCTTAAGCAAAATTCATATTATTGTTATCATCAAAACTAAGATAATTGATCAGAACAAATCTTGTTCTAACATGGAAGTGTTCTAGGACTTTTTGGAAAGCCCAAGATGTCCTCTATAAGACACTTTGGAACTTTTTTTGCATTTGAGAATTTTATCTTGATGATATAGCTCCTGACAAAAAACAGCTTTTTGCAATTATCTAGAAGGACCTGTAATATTTTGGCTCATATCTCTCAAATGAAGCATTTTTGGCCTTGGCTTTAGAGAGACAAAATTGTAGAGAATTCAATTTCATTCAAAATGAGCCTTGGTTGGGAAATTTCTGATGACCCATGTGGAAGTTATGGCTATTCAAAGTTCAGTTGACTTTTAGGTTAAAAACCCTAATTTAGAAACTTTGGGTTTTGTTGATTTCTGAACTTTTCTTGATGAATCATGATCAACCCTTGATCAAATGATGGATATGACTTCAAAAAATCAGAAGTTTTGACTGTATGTTAACCACAGTTGACTTTTAGGTTAAATCAATCGACTGTTGACCATTTGAGTTGTTGATTGAGCAGTCTTATGAATCAAAGCTTGAAATGTAATGGGCAAATTTAAGGGTATGACAACACGCATGATCTATGGCCCCGGTATTTAAAATCCAAATAACATTATAAGAATAATCTAAAATGTTTAAAAAATGAAAGTTACCTGAGGGTAAGCTAAAGGAAGAATTGAGATGGTGTATGTTAGAAGTATGATCAATTGAGCTTAGTTCAAGGATATCTAGTAAGGCTTTTTTGTTGGTTTGAAGTGAACCATGTATGCTCAGTGTTGTTGGTAGCATCTTTATATTGATCTGTGGTAGTAATTTCTCGAGAATTGTCATTAGTGGATATTTGAGTTATGTTGGGCTTCTTCAGGAAGGGAGGAAGGTTGTGTTTCTTGAAACATGCCTCTATGGTATGACATGGTTTGTTGTAATAGGTGTAAATCTTGATACATATACCTTTATTAATTTGGTAGTTTCTGGGACAACTATCGTTTGGACGCCTTCGCATGTAAGATTTTCTTATTTGAGCGATGATCTTCTCTTCCTCCACCGATATTATTTATTGCATTTCTTGCTGAATGAATAATTTAAAAACTTTGTTGATGTGTGTTAACAATTTAGTAGCATAATCTGGGCTCAAACAGGGGCTTATTTCTCATTTAAACCTTTCAAAAATGGATAACATAGTCTATTTCTTTATAGTTCTTAATAGTGGGGATGAGTTAACAAGCGCATGAAGGGTTGCATGTACATGTCTGAATAGAACGAAAATTCTCTATTTCATGTCAACTTCTTAAGTGTTGTAAAATATTGATATTATGATCGCTTTGCTTTAGAGCATACTTTTTTCTTGAAGACTGGAGACTCGAACAAAGTCGTTCTGATGGTAACGATCTTGAAGTTCACCCCATATTTCTTTACTCGTGTTCATCCGAAAGACACCTTCATATATCTCAGTGTCGACCGAGCTTGTAATCCATGACCATGGTATTACAACGGTTCTAGATGATGGATGTGGGGTTGGAAGATTCATGTCGAATTAGAGTTCCATATATGATCCCTAATTTGTTTTTGGGTCTAAGATTAACTTTTATAGAGCGAGACCACAAATGGAAGTTTGTGTTGTTCAAAGCTGGTGAAATAATGACAATCCCATGATTATCGTTGGGATGTATATAGAAACAGTCGAGCATATAAGATTGATAACTTTAATTAAGGTTTGAGGATTGGGCATTGTTGTTTATAGGTGGGTTTGTGGAAGATGAAGTGACCATATTTGTTAGTTGTGATGGTGAATCAGTGTGAGTTGTGCCATTGATGAAAGTCACAGATACAAAGAAGACGAAGAAAGGAGAAGACGAAGGAGTGAGAAAAATAAAAAAGAGAGGTATCGATTAAGATAAATTCTTTTGTATCTATGATTTTTGACTGGATACCGATTACTTTAGTGTAAATAAATTTAAAATTTTAATTAACTTAAATTAAAAAGGTTAAAACATAATTTAAAATTAAATAATTTGATGAATGTATCACTACCCAACTAAGTTTAAGGGGGCGTTTGTTTCACGGTATAAAAAATTAATCCCAGGAATAATTTTCCCAGGCATAACATTCTAAGGAATAAGTTTTTATAAAAAGTGTTTGGAAAGTATTTAAAAAAGTCTAGGAATCTTTTATTTTAAAATTATTTTTAATCAATAATATATTATAATTATAGATAAAAAATAATAATTATAAATAAAATAGTATGTAGTAGTGGAGGTAACTACTACTTTGATGGTAACCACCGAGAATAAATGATACCCACATTTATGAGAGGAGATTAGAAAGTCACTAGACATGGGAAAAATTCTTTTCTGGTTATAGTTTTTTCCTAGAAACAATTTTTTATTCCCTTCTAACAAACATAGGTATTTTTATTTCCAACCTTAAATTTTCAGGAATATATTTTGTATCCATGAAACAAACACACCCCAAGAGTAGAGCTGTCAAAATGGGCTACCCGACCCGTTTAGGGCCGGCCCGAACGGGCCCTGGGCTTTTTAGCGCTGGGCCAAAAAGGCCCGATATAATATGGGCTCGAGAACTACTACTCGAGCCCGGCCCTAGATGGGCTTCGGGCTACCCGGGCCCTAAATGAGCTTTTTTAATTTAAAAAAATTAAAATAAAAACTCCATAATATTTATTATAATTAAAATTATAAATTATATTATTTTAAACATAATACATTTTTCAACACTATATTATCTCTTACAAATATTATAATGTGTTTCTAAATACAATATATGTCTTAGTTATATAAAATAATACTTGAATATTTAATTTAGTGAAATGAGAAAAAACATTTTGCTATTTTGGAGTAAGACAATATAAATATTAATATATATTTTTTAAAATGTATAATTATGCGGGCTTGATGGGCTAGCCCTAATGGATAGCGGACTTTTTAAGACTGGGCTAAAAAGGCCCTAAAAAATATGGGCTCTAATTTTAAGGCTCAAGCCTTATGATTTTTCGAGCCGGACGGACCGGCCCATATGGACTAGCCCATATGGGCTAGCCCATTTTAACAGCTCTACCGAAGAGTATCATAATGTTGATCATATTTACTCATCATATTTTAATCTTTGAATTTGATATTTTGTTTCTATAAAATAGATCCAACCAATTCCCCAACAAATCATGTGAGAATGAAATAGTCACATGGAAAAGACATGGTGGGGAAGCAATCAAAAACCGCCGATAAACTGTTTTTCCAACAGCATCTGACCGAGGGGCAACGGAAAGACAAAACATTCATCCATTCATTCCAAACAAATAACCAATGCATGCACGTGGTACTGCGTTTGCGCGTGAAACATGATCCTCAATTTTTTCACAATAAGTCTACTCCTCCTTTGGTCGTTGGAGATAATATGTCATCACCCATCAACAAATAACGTTGCTGTCACTCACTCTCAACTCATACTGGCATGCCACCTTCTATATACACTTACTTATTATTAATGCATAGACCATAGTATTATTTTTATATTTCCTTTGACATTTACATGGTTGTTCATCATTGACTTAACTAATAATAATAATAATACACTAATCCATCTTATTCACATATGGATTGAAAAAAAAAAAAAAGAAATATAAATTAATTATTTTAAATAACATTTTTTTGCAATTTTATTTATTTTTAATTACACTCATTTATCATTACAAATAGGTCTTATAAAGTGAGGGAATCACCTTTATAAAATGATTTTCACACCTAAATTATTTTCGATTTCAACGTCATGGTGACATTTAAGGTGAGAAAGAATTTCAATTAGAGGTGGAATATGAGTTTTACCTCCACGTGTTTACTTATGTTCCAACTTGTAATGGATTTTAAGTTTTTCATGTATTCGTTAAAGTAATTTTGTGGAATAATTGTAGGTAATTAATATTGCAAGAGTACAATGTATATTGAGGAGATTCTAGATATTTTTAAGGTTGCTCAGTGCACTGATTCAACAAATGTTGTCTCCGAGGTAACTTTGAAGTAAAATATTGTTGAAATATTAATAGCGCAACTAATTCTCATAAATATAATTGTACGAGATATCACAATATTAATAATGTCATAAATATGTATCAGTCAAAGTTAAATCCATTTGATCGAAATAAGAAATTGAGAATGCTACTGTGCTTTTTTTGATAGAACGACGATGGTTGATTTCTAACCTAATGAGATAACCATAATATACAACCCATCAAATAAAGAAGGGAAAAGCTAACATGTGCCCCAAGGGCACAAGTTAATGAGATATTTATAGAAATATTTTATTGGAACGCGTGCATTCAATGTATCGAAACTTTAAATTTGATTTTATTGCATTTAATTACATTTAACTTTTTCTAATTATAGTATCCTTAACATGTGCCCTAAGGGCACATGTTAGCATGACCCAATAAAGAAAGGGATCTCTCAGCAGGTTAGTCAAAAGAATGACTCAACTACCATAAGTCATTCAACTATTAAGTCCAATATAACATTCATCTTATTTAATCAAATTAATATTTAATATAATAATTATATTTTATTTAATAATTAATTAAAGTAAATACATAAAATTTAACAAATACGTGCAAACTACTAATTTTATTGGTATCCTCAAAGATGTCAAATTTTAATGAGTTATTTACAATCAAGACAAAGAAAACATAAATCAACAAGTAGGTGTGGTTGTGATGTCAAAATATAAGTTCACCTTGATCTTAGTTGTTATCAATGGTACATTAAATTGTTGATTATTGCCACAATCATTCATTTGTTTCCGGCACACATGAAGATGAGCAAGTACGACAAATACCATGAAAACAATGAGAAAATTTGCTATACCCACCTCATGTATATATGGTTTGTTATTTGGGAACTGCGAAGGCTATTTTCTTGTAACTCATATGTAATATCTTATAACAACTTTTTGAGTATAGTGAATTGGAGAACTGCTCTCTCCTCTAAAGTAGATCGTTTGATCGAATTGGGTAAACAAATCTTCGTCTTTTTCTCGCCTTATGCTGTTATATTATCTGTGTACGGATTATTATTATTGTAGAACATTTATTATGGTTGCTACTATTCTTTTCCTCACAAATTGATATTGAATTTTGTCGTAATTCACAACAAGGTTCCCAACAAGTGGTACGATGAGGTGAATGTGGAGCAAAGGGGTATTGTATACAAGTGGGCATCATGGTTAGGTTGAAGATCGAGAAGTTTTCGGGAAACAATGACTTCGGGTTGTGGAAAATTAAAATGAAAGCAATTTTAATTAAAGAAAAGTGTATTGATGCTTTGAAGAGTGAAGCATTCATGCCATCATGGCTTACACAGGTACAGAAGACTGAGATGTTAGATAAGGCCATAAGTGCCATTATCTTCTGCCTCGGGGGTAAAGTTCTGAAAGAAGTCGCCAGGGAGTAAACTGTGGTTCTTATGTGGGCAAAACTTGAATCATTGTATATGGCAAAGTCTTTGCCTCACAGGTTGTATCTGAAACAACAACTGTATTCATTCTGAATAGTGGAGAACAAATCTATTCGTTCTGATGTCTTCCACTACTTATCGTCTATGTTGCCACCTGTTGACAATCAACAAAAATTAAGCATCGTCACTACTTCTTGCCATATTTTTTATTTTATTTTTTGTCAACAGTTGAATTTATCGAACAACCTAATACATGCGAATGGTATAGTGCAGTTAGCACAAATTTGAATGTAACATTTAAAATTTGTTGTTAATGAACTTAGCGTTTGATTTGCTAAAAAATGAGGCACTGGACATGATAACTTTTTTATATCCTGTTTGATGCAGAAACTAATCATAGTACTGGACAAAAATATGGCAATGGACTGGACAAAACCATGAATTCTTGTCCCCCACTAAACCATGAGACAACTTTTTATCCCAAACACAAATTATCAAAAAATATCAAAATACTATTTTTTTACTCTCTTTCTCATTATTTAATATTTCAATTCGTAAATATATCAATAATAATATTTTAATAAAATTATATTATTTTTATTCTATTCATCGACATATCAAACAAATTAGAGAAAACAATATCTATCAATTATTTTTTTCTCTTTTCATTATTTAATATTTTGATTCATAAATATTAATATTAAAATATTATATATAAAATTATATTATTTTGTATGCTGCATAAACATATTAAATATTAAACAAAGTAGAGTAAAAAAATTATTTCTTTATTTTTTTCTCCTAATTATTTAATATTTTGATTTATAATTATTATATTTTATATATCAATAAATAATATTATAATAAAAATTATATCATTTTGTCTGGCGAATAGACATATCAAGCAAAATCGAGAAAAAAAATTATCCATAACATTAACCATCAAATACAGTATA
This sequence comes from Vicia villosa, assembly GCF_029867415.1. Taxonomy (NCBI): domain Eukaryota; kingdom Viridiplantae; phylum Streptophyta; class Magnoliopsida; order Fabales; family Fabaceae; genus Vicia; species Vicia villosa. The sequence continues at coordinate 733,137 of NW_026705133.1, forward strand.
ATACAAAAAATTACTACTCCGGCCTGATTCATAAGCAAAAATTCTCTTTTTAGATTTATTGAATAATGAATATATCTAATCTATATAAAAGACAATATACATTTATTATTTAATGAACCTAAAAAGAGAATCTTTGCTTACAAATAAGGTCAGAGAGAATCTTATAATGTTATGTACGGTCGTTTTGTCTTTTCCTATTTTACCAATCAAATGCATCTTAGTGTTAGAAAGTAATCAAAACAACATGTTGTAATTAGGATTTTGTTCAATCTTCTAATCACAAATAATTGATATTAATCTTTATATTACATATGAAAGGAATCCGAGTTTGATTATTTTGACTATTTCTTGAGTGAGTTGGATAAGACAAAAAAATTAGCTTGCAAAACATTCAATTTTAATTTTTTTGTGTGCCTAAAACACTAATTAAATAAACCTGTTAATATTTCGGCTCAGTCCATACATCTATTTATTTTAATAATAAATATATTTATTGTTTTTCTTATGAGAATATATTTATTGTTCCTGTTTGGTGGAGTATACAATAATTTTTAAAAAAATAACTCAACAGGTAATCTATAAGCAGTTTATATTCAATACTCCTTCCGTTTTTTATTATAAGTCGTTTTAGAAAAAAAAATTATATTTTAATATAAGTCGCTTTACAATTTCAATGAATAATTAATGTTATTTTTCCTATTATATCCTTAAATATTTATTATTCTCTCTCCTTTCAATTATATAAATTTATCTTCCACATGTCATTAATGAAGGATAATTTTGTAAAAACCTTCATAATTTCTCATTTTCATACGACAATTATTATTTTTCTTAATCTGTGTGAAAAGTCTAAAACGACTTATAGGGTGTGTTTGGTTCGAGGTAAACGGAGGGGAGGGGAGGGGAGGGGAGGGAATGTTTATAATAAAATGTGTTTGGTTCAATTTTTAGGAGGGGAGAGGAGGGGAGGGGAGGGGAGCAAAATCCCTCCAAATCACACATTTTGCGTTCCCCCGAATCGGGGGGATTCGGAGGGGAGGGGAGGGAATGTGACTGTTGACATTTAATAAATTAATATATTTACTAAAATATCCTCAATTTTATTTTATTATTTCAAAATAATTATTTTCTTTCGTCTGCTTTTTTTCTTTCTCTATTGCTTATATCAATTTATTATAATTATTTTTTACTTTTAAATTATTATTTTTATTTAATAAAATTTATAATAACTAAAATTTTTAATTTTTTATTATAATTTTTATGTTTATTTATATTAATTTTTTTCTAATTTCGTTATATATTCTATTTTATATATATATATATATATATATATATATATATATATATATATATATATATATATATATATATATATATATATATATATATATATATATATATAAAATAATAATAATAATAATAATATTTTAAACCATTCAATTATTTTGTTTATTTTATATATTATATATATATCGATAAATTATTTTATGTATTCAAAAGTTGTTATCAATATATAGATAATTTTGCGCCGAAAGTTATAATACATATCAAGTGTATTCAATTTTTTTAATATTATGTGGTAAGTTATAAATTTTTAATCATTAAATATTACGAATATTATTTTCAAAAAATTATTTATGAAATTTTCAACTTTGAATACCATATCAGTTATATAAAATCATAAGGATAAAAACGTAAACTATTAATAAAACTCCTCCCCTCCCCTCATGAACCAAACGTATTTTTAACCAAATTCCCTCCTCTCCCCTCCCCTCCCCTTGTTTGAACCAAACATATATATAATTAATAAAATTCCCTCCCCTTCCCTCCCCTCCCCTTCCCTTCATTAAAATCCCTCCCCTCCCCTCCCCCTCATTTGAACCAAACAGACCCATAATAAAAAACGGAGGGAGTATAAATCATCCAATTTTAATATTAATAAATCTATGGTCATCAATATCACTACACCATGATTAAAAAAATTTCTCCTTTCCTAAGTTAAACGTCATCCAATAAAATACCTTAAAATTTTCACTCTAAGTATGATAGTTCCAAAAATAATGCTTAGAATCAAGTTTGGTCCTTTCATGCACATACAATTCACACAGCATATAGTCTAGTCACATTTGGCCGTAAGTCAGTAAATGTGTTCATACCTTGTTAGTGCCAAAATATTAGGTAAGAATTCATAAGATTATTGTGTAAAATAATTTAAATGTGAAAGTCTATCAAAGAAGTAAGTAAGTAGTATATAGTACAAATTCCATATGAATGTTTTGGCTTTAAGAGACCATCGCATTCCTACTTCCTACTATACCCTCACGGGGTAAGATTGCACCAGTGGGAAACGTAAAAAACATCTGAATCGCAAGAGAAAAAAATGTGTGGTTTAATTCAGTGGCGGAGCCAAAAAATTTAGACAGCCTAGACAAAAAATTTACACCATTTATTATTCATTTGTTTTAATTTTTACACCCTATTTTTACTAATTTTGTCCCTAATTTTTCCCATAATTTTGTCTAAAAACCGACTATTAAATTGGAGGGAGTACAAAGAAAATAGAAGTTGAACCCGGACGCGTGTCCGGACTCGCTAGGCCTTGGAACCGCCTCTGGTTTGATTTGGTTAGGTTGTCTTTTAGACACAAAACAAAACAAAACCAAATTAATGCGGTTTGAGTTAGTTCGGTTTTTTTACAAAAATTTATTGTGCCATACATACACATATAGATGATAACATAACTTTTTATTTAGTCATTTATCCGTTATCAAATAACAACAAAATTCATCATATTTGGCTAATAACTTTCCATTTAATATACAAATATTAGATTAGATAAAAGTGGAATAAAAAACATAAAATAGTAGCATAAAACAGAATAAAAAACATTATAATAAAATAGAAAAAAAGAGGAGATGAAAGACTAGAGAAGATGAAAAAGAAAGAGCAGACAAGATGAGATATTACATAAGAAGAGGAACATTAAAAACGTAATTGGAAGAGACAAAAGTAGAATAAAACTAATAAGAGTAAAAAGAAAGAACTTAAGAGATGAAAGACTAGAAAAGAAGTGGTGATATGTACTTGAAAAAGAAGATGAAAAGAATGCGCAATACCGCTAGGAGAGATTTGAGAAGACTTAAACTGAAACCTTAAGTGTGAAGAAGAGAAGATCATTTGAAATCGTGAGGCTAATGCATAATAGGGTTGAGTTTTGGTTGGATATAGGTTAAATGAAGTTTGGGGGTTGTAACATAATGCGGTTTGGTTCGGTTTGTAAAATACAAACTGCAAACCGAACCGAACCGAACCGAACCATGCAGTTCGTTAAAAAATGGTCAAAACACATCTGTTTACGGTGATTTCCGATAAACAACCGCTAGTCCTCCAAACTATAATAAATATATTTTGGTTACTCGCAGGATCGACTAGATTGATCCTAGGACATAGTCAAACAATTGTCTTTCGACATGATCTGATTCATGCTTGTTTGTTTTGGCTTCGAGAAAAACTTCTTTGTGATATGATCGTGTGAATATGTGTTAAAAGACAACACTTGCTATGTATGTAAGTATGACTTTTGACAAAGAAACATAAATAAAGATATGTAAACTGCAGAAATGTAAAGTGCAAGAATGTAACGTGCAAGAATGTAAAGTACTTCGAAATGAAATAAAACAGAATAAAAGAAGTGCAAGAATATAAATAACAGGAAGTAAACGAAAGCAGTAATGATGAAAAGATACTTTGCATAAAAATGAAGTACAAAGATATTAAACTGGTGTTGGTGTCATACGTACATTTCTCAGCGAACTCGTTCTCTAAACACTTGATACTTGAGTGATTTGTGAGTGATTTGTACAAAATGAACACACGGAATCCTAACATTAAGACCCTTATTTATACTAAATTCGACCCTAACGGTCCTACACTAATCTGATGCCACGTTGCCCACATGAATCCCTGGGATGCCATCTGTCTTTGTGCAGTTACACAAACTACTTCGAAATTCAAATCCTCCCGCCTGAATCCTCTTTCGACGCGTGGCAACGTGATCAGAATTGAGAATGCTACGAAAACACGTTAAGCTTCAGTACTTTATGTATTTCGCAAAAACGTTTAAGTCTTTTAAAGATAATCCTCTTCGAATTAGCTCCAAGTCTAACCATCTTTTACTCCAACTCAAACCAACATTCTCGAAACATGGCCATCAGTAGCCATTTTTAATCTCAGAAATGGTCATCAGTAACCATCTTTCTTCGAATTGTAACTCTTCAAAGGATATTCTTTCTAAACGAAATCTTCAGCCAACAAATTGCCCCTAATAAATGCTTGTTTCGAAAGCAAGAGAAATAGGCGTTTTTTGTTATCATAAGATTGCGTTTTACTCACTTCTGAGAGTTCCAAGACAACTGACTAACGTCATAATCATTTATGGCTCCACTTTCAAAACGTTTTATCATTTTCAAAGATGTCCTCTCAGAACTTACATTCCCACGTTCTGTCATTACCTCATGATCATTACTCCTATATACTAGGAGTAAGGCTAATAATTATTCGACCGCCGTTGGATTAAATCAACATCTGCCGCGTGTCTTTGAACTTTACCCAAAAGATTTGAAAGGGTTTCCGTTAAACCTTTAAATACTTGAACTTCTATCCTCGCATAACTTCCACTTCTATTTTCTTTACTCTCAACACGGAAGAGAAAAATCTTCTTTGGCCCTGTTTAACCTATTTCTCCAATCAAATTTCACTCATGGCGTCTTCTTCAAATGCTCTTCAACCCATTCAAAAATTTCAACATCTTACACAGATAAAGAATCAAGAACACATTCCAGACCCAAATGACGTAGAGGCGCGCGCTATCTACGCTTCTCAGGTAATCATCCCTTTTGAACTTTCTGGAAAAACTCATGCTTTCATGGGTCCGTTACCAGGAGGAAATAACCCCTCTTTGAGTAAATTCTCCCCTGCTTATTATAAAACTAGGCCCTTAGTTAGCAAGAATAAGATAGATGATGAAGGTCACCCAGTCTCAGCTAACCCTAATAGCCCAAAAGAAACCTCAACTGAAACTTCTTTGGTCTTAGAGAAAATTAGGTTAAACTATGTAACCAATTTTGTGAAAGTCTTTAGGTCAATCCCTTTAGCAAAAGATCCTAAACTGTATTACTCTTGGCTAGCGAAGGTGGAAAAACAAAAGGCTTCTTTCTAGAAACAATTAGGGATTTATGACCTAATCCAGTTATCCAAAACAGGCTTAGAATATAACCAAACCATGTTAGTAGCGTCAATTTACTTATGGTTACCCCTACCCTCTTCGATGTAGCTGCTATCACAGGGCTTCGACCAATTGGAGAAACCTTCGACCCCAATTTCATGGACACTGACACCATTCAATTTAACGAAGCAACAGTCACTTATACTGCCTTCATTCAACAATACCACAACGAAACGAACCCAGACGTTTCTGACGAAGAACACATAGCATTTCTAGCACTTTGGCTCTCGAGATGCGTCTTTTGCTCTAGGTCCATACAAGTAGAGAAAAGATATCTTTTCATGGCCAACCAGTTAAATGCTGGGAAGAAATTAAACTTAGGCCAGTTAATTCTAGGATTTCTTTATGAGAATCTTGGTGAAGCAACGAACCTTGTTAAGAACTACAAAACAGGATCTCTTCTTTTCGCTGGTCCTTTCTGGTTGTTGCAACTATGGCTTAATGCCACTTTTGAGGCTCACCTCCCATGTAAAGGTGTTGTGGATGAAGGAAGTGCAGCTATAAAGAATCGAATAGTGGAAGGAACGAGATTAACTTACCTAACTCCAAAGGAAGAAACTGGCAAACTTCGTGAAACCTTCTTGGCATTCATAATGATGTTCGCTAAAAGTTATCAATTCACTCCCTCGATGGCTCCATTCGTACAACGTAAGGTAGGTCCCGAATGGTTTACTCGAGAATTTCCAGCAACTTCTCCTGATCAACAAGCTGAATCTATGACTATCTGGGAAGCTTTCCTCACTCCAAAGTTGTTATATCACAGACTTTGATCTTCAAAAAGTCATTGCTGTCTCCTTTGCTATCAACCAAATCTGGTTTCAAGACAATTTGGGTTGGTTCAACTCAAACCAAAGTGTTTGTATGACAAAAGGAATCACATGTGTCTACATACTTCGCATCTGGCAGAAGATGAATATGAATAAAAAATCTCCCGATATGTTGGCATCACCGCTTTGTCTCCTGTTTCCTTCGAACCTGCTTTTTACTCTACCATAGATTTTCATCAATGGTGGACAAAATATTATTCCACGCAAATCTTCGATGCTGAAAGCCTTACTCGGGAACTAACTGAAGCTTTTGCTGACGTGCAGGAGAATTTCCATAAAGGTACTTCGACTCATATTAAAGAAATCCAAGCATTTCAAAAGTTCTTTGAAACTATCTACAGGCCTGATGACCTTAGTCGGACCGTTCGTGAAGCTGCGGTCACTTTACGTGAAAAGTTTTCTGCTAAACTGGATAAGTTGAAATTGCCTACGTCTGTTAGACCTGAACTACGTTATAAAGTGGATTTTGAACTTCATCCTCCAAAATTTCCTCCACTTCCTAGTGCTGATTTTGGGGTGGCCTTAAGCCCTCCTTTTCCAGACTGGTTTGTGTGTGGGAATCTCATAAAAATTCTTCAGGAAGAATCTAAAAAACGCGCTGAACGAGTGGTCCCGACTAAGCATACCTTGGATACTTTCAAAGGACATCTTCATATAGGTCTTGAGCATGTTCGCGTCTTGACTCCAATACCCGAAGGTTGGAGTTTAGACAATCTTTCGACTAACTTTTCTTTTTTCATTGAAATACTGATTTATATTTTGTTCACAGCTGTTACTCGAAAGAAACAAATCAAGGAAGCCCCTGTACAGAAGGGTTCTGGAACTTCGAGGAATACCAAGGCGAGTGGGAGTGATTCTGTCGCCACTGACAAGAAGCCTACGGTACATGGATACCTTATATTTTAACTTGTGAAATTTAATGAATATTACTCACTTGGTTTTAATATGTACTTCAGAGCTCGAAACCTCCAGTGTCTTCGAAGCGAAAAGTTCCTCAAACAGCTGCTTCAGATGACGAAGATAAATATCCTCCTCGTACTAGACAAGCAATAAAGAAAAGACAGAAAGCTGCCACCCCTTCAGCCAAAGGAAAGGGATCTGGGACTTCGAAGCTCACTTCTTCGAAGCTCACTTCTTCGAGTGACAAGGTATCTTCTGAGGACTCACCCTTGAAGGCTGCTAGTACTATCCCCATTGTGGAGAGTCATAACTCCAGTCCAGACAACATTCCAACCAAGGTATTTGGGTTTCACAATTTAATCATTTCTTTACACTCTAATTCTAATGATCAAGTTCACATTTTACCTTGTAAATGTAGGATGATGCTGGTACCGCTACTTCTGATCTCAAAGCCTCAAGTTTAAACATTGACCTTGACAACCTTCGAGGTAAATGTCCGCTCTTTCGAATGACAGATGAACTTTCTCCCCTCTTTTCGTTTTTATCAATTCTAACTGTTCAACACAGGTGTTTCTCGACACAAATCTCCAATGCTTTCTCCAGTTCTCGAAGACGCTCAGCCCCTTGCAACTATCATTCCAACTGTGCCTGCTGAAGAAATCCATTCAAATGATGAATCTCCACCCATTCATCAAGATGAAAATATGGAGGAGAACCCGCAATGTTCGAATAGTGGTAACGCAGCCGGACAACCAACTGGCAGCGAAGACACTATATCTGAACAAGATGCTGCAGAAGAAACTTCCAAACTGCCTACACCTGGTTCTCATGAAACTTCGAACTTTGGGACTACAGTCACTCCTGTGACTACTTCGAAGCGGGCCCTGCGATGCTTACTCCCTCAGAACTAGAGCAACTCAAGAAAACTGATCCGGTGAGCTTCCTCAAGACCATGATGAGTGTTGATAGTGCTTCGCCCCTTGGGCTTGGAACCCCTTCTAATGTCTTTGCCGGTGCCGGTGACAAGGATGATATTCCTAAACTCCTTCGTCATATAAGGGAGAAATTCTTTGAAACCAACCTCGTCGAAGCTCTCAGCAAGGATTCCACTAAGTATTATGGTCTAAACAACCTTCTGAAGAAAGTGGACTTACTTCTTGTTCCATTGGAAGTCTCAGAAGTAATTGTTTTATTGAGTTCTCTGATTGAACAACTCCAATCTAATCTCCTTCGAAAACGGGATATTGACGGACAATTCACAGCAAAAGTGACTTCTCACAGTTCTTCCTGGGAAGCTGCTAACAATGCAACAAAGAAGGCTGACACCCTTAAGCTCGAGCGTTCGAAGAACCAGCGAGAATATGAAGATTGTGAAGCGAATATCAAATCCTGGAAACAAGAAATTGAGCAACTCAAAGGGAAGATAAAGGATGCCCAGTCTCGTCAGGTAGAAATCCAAAAGACCAATCAAGATGAATTAACTGAAGTGGCGCAGTCAGGGATTCGACACTTCGAGTCGGCACAGAAGCTAGTGCCAGAGATCGAAGAACTGAAAAGACAACAGGCATTGATCGAACGTCATATGTACTTATTTGAAGATAAAAGATAATCTTCCCAAAGATTTTAATTAACCACTTTGGACCTTAGACTATTCTTCTTGTACTCCGTACTTAGTTTATTTTGTAATCAAACTTCCTCCGAAATCTATATGCAATTTTATCTTTCGCACATCTAATTTTGCAGTTGTCATAAGTAATGTTTTAGCATTTCCTAACAATTGCCAAAAATCACTTTATTATCAAAATGATTTTAATAATGCACCCACGTGACATGATTACCCTTCGCAGCCTCTTAAACCTAGACTTGACGTTTCCACTTCCCTTAGCCGTAACCATCATTAAATAATGACATCACCTTTTTCAAAACGTCTATTTGAGACGTGCGTGCATCAGTTTTCAATCATGATTACTTTTCAACTTCCAAGGCGGGAAACGTCGGAGGCCATAACTTCTCTTGGGGATACCAAACGCAGTCCAATCAATAATCAAGAAATAACCCGTTCCTTTTGGCTAACGTGTTCTATATAAAGGGTTAGCATTCTACTTCTTTCTTCACACTTTCCTCAAACTTTTATCACAATCTACTCTCTTCTCCGTGCATCCTTTCAAACACAGAGTTTTTTGACAAAAACTCCCTTGTCTTCCTTCTCTCAAATGGCGCAACCCTTGACCTTCAACACCATCAAAGCCTGTATCAAAAAGGAGTTCAAACTTTCTGAGGAAGAGTTTGAAGGAAATCACATCAGCTTCAGCGCACTTTTTGCTAACCAACATCTTCAGTTCTATCCTGAAATCCTGGAGGGATCTGTTTATCCCAACATGTTAGCAGATTTCTGGATGTTTGCGTCTCTGCGCATAGATCCGGAAGGGAGGACCACTATCGTATCTGAGGTTCGAAGGGCTCACGTTACCATCACTCCTTCCACCATCTCTGACTTGCTGAGATGTGAAAATTTTGGAGAAGCTTTTGATGACAACACCATCAACATGACTACCTATCGTATGTTGAGGACCCTCATGGAAAAGGACCCCTTTAGTGCTAAAGTCATCAAGATTTGGCACCAGCTTTTGGTGGGCAACTTCCGCCCACGAAGCCATAACCTAGACAGCATCATGATGGAGGATCTGGAGTTTATACTCTGTGCCCTCCGGGGAAAAAGATAAACTTTCCATTGCTAATCTTCAAAGGGCTTGTCGAAGCTGTTTCCATGGCTGCTTCTCGCCAAGGTGTGGTCACGTGCCTTCCTTATGGAAGATTCTTGTCCTACATGTTCCTTAAAAAGGGCATAGTGAGAAGAATGCGCAATTCGGGGTCTCTAGACATGTTCGAAGCAGAAAGCTTGCATCTGCTATCCTTGGAGGGTTTAGAGCAAAGCATCAACTAGAGGGTGCTTTGTTTGAGGCTTTGACGAAGGCGTTATAGGCCTTAGTTTTTTTTATCCAAAATCCTTTAAGTGCCTCTTTTTGTTAACCTCTAGTATATTTCTTTTCATTTGTAGTCCCTTTGTTAATGGAAACATAATCTTTCCAGAAATGTAATGTACTCCTCCCATCTTAATGAAATGCATTTTGATATTGCTTTGTCTGTGTTTACTTTACTTACCACATAACATTCTTGAACATAAAGCCATTTTGGTGCTTGTTCAACCATTTTGGCCTACGTAGCATCCTCTGAATATCTACGTTTTTGCAATTTTAACTTCATGCATGCTTGGTTTGTATCTTTTCATATTCTTCCCGTTTACCCTTAAAATTCTACGATCTTCTGCCAATTCTTCTATCTTATAAGCGTTATTTGAGAACACTTTCAAGATTCGGAAAGGGCCTTCCCAATGTGGGGACCATTTACCTAACGCCTGATTCTTTAGATCTATAGGTAAAATAGCTTTCCAAACTAAGTCATTACTGATAAACGTTTTACCTTTCACCTTTTTATTGTATGCTCTAGATACCCTTTCTTTTTGTCTTTTTATCATCTCCAACGCTCGAAGTCTGTCTTCGTCCAAATCTACTAATTCATTCATCATCAATTCCCAGTAAGTATTTGGAGGAATTTCTGCTTGTCTTTGGATCCTGACTGATTGTAAGTAAATTTCGACTGGAAGCACTGCATCGTGTCCAAACGTCAATTGGAAAGGCGTTGTGTTTGTAACTTCTTTTGGCGATGTTCGACAAGCCCAAAGTGCTTGGTCTAGAGTCTTATGCCAATTTTTAGGATTCTTCCCTACATGCTTCTTTATGAGCCCAATTATTATCTTATTAGCTGCTTCAACTTGTCCATTTGTCTGAGCGTAGTACGGTGTAGAAGTAAACAACTTGAACCCCATTTCTTTAGCGAAGTCTTGCATATTTCGTCCAGTAAACACTGAACCTTGATCTGTGGTTATACTCTCTGGGATTCCGAATCTGTATATAATGTGTCTTTGAATAAACTCAATCACAGCCTCCTGATCCACATTTGCAAGTGGTATCGCTTCAACCCATTTTGTGAAGTAGTCTATTCCCACTAGTATATATCTCTGACCTTTAGAAGACTTGGGGTGAATTTCCCCAATTAAGTCTAGTGCCCAACCTCTGAAAGGCCATGGTTTTATTATTGAACTTAATTCATTTGCTGGGGCATGTTGAATACCTGCATGTTCTTGACATTCTTGACATCCTTTTGCAAATTCTATGCAATCTTTTAACATGGAGGGCCAGTACATTCCGTATCGAAACAAAAGCCATTTCATTTTGTGCCCCGCTTGGTGTGCACCACATGCCCCACTATGTACGTTCGAGAGAGCCAAATATGCTTCCGCTTCGCCCAGACACTTTAATAAAACTCCTTCGGGAGTTTTCTTAAACAATTCATTTCCCATTAAAAAGTATGATAAAGCACGATATTTTACCTTTCTCTCCGTGTCTGTCGAAGGATCTTTTAAATAGTTCACAATTGGACTTCTCCAATCTGTGTCTGCTAGAGCGTTTATATTCAAAACTTCAAACTCTTCTTTGTTGGCAAAACCTAATTGTGAGTTCTCCAAATCACTTGGGGAGAGTTTGGTAGCCATTGCTTTGCCTCTTACTTCGATCAGTTCTTCTAGTTTTTCTTTTGATACCCTGTATCCTGAAGCTAATTGTGCCAAATCATTCGCTTCTTGATTTTCCACTCTTGAAACGTGATTTAAATCCACGTACTCGAATTTTTTGAGCAGCCTATTTGCTATGACAAGATACATGATCAAATTTTCTTTGATACACTTGTATTCTTTCGCCAACTGCTTAATCACTAGTTCAGAGTCTCCTTTAATTTCGACTCTAGTTGCCCCCAATTCTAACAAAGCTTCAAGTCTAGCAATCAGTGCTTCGTATTCAGCTTTGTTATTGGAGCATAAGGGACCTTCAATCTTGTACTTGAGCTTTGTTGGAATTCCATCAGGAGAAATTATTAGTATTCCAACGCCGGTTCCTTCTCTATGGGTTGAACCATCGAAGTATAACTTCCAAGGCTTCAATTCTACATATTGTTGATGGTTCTCAACCACTGCATGGTCAACAATGAAATCTGAAACGATCTGACCTTTCATTGCTTTAAGGGGTTGAAATATCAAAGAGTACTCAGTAAGGGCCAGCGCCCACTTGCCAATTCGACTATGCAATATAGGCTTTGATAGCATGTGTTTAATCACATCACAATGAAACGAAACATAAACTGGCTTTATATAATACTTTAGTTTGATACAAGAGAAATATAGACAATGGCAGAGTTTCTCTATTGCGCTATACCTAGTCTCTGCATCATTGAGTACTCTACTTAAATAATAAATGGCTCTTTCGATGCCATTATCGTCTTCTTGAGCTAACATGCTACCTATTGTATTATCTGACGCCGAAATATACAGGCGCATGTGTTTCTTCCCACTTGGGGGAGATAATATTGGTGGATGCATCAAGTATTGCTTGATCTTCTCGAAGGCTTCTTGATGTTCAGCACGCCATTCGAACTTTCCTTGCTTTAGTCGAAGTAAAGGAGAAAAAGCTTGCGTGAGTCCACTCAAGTTAGAGATGAATCTTCTCAAGAAGTTTATCTTTCCCAATAAAGACTGTAATTCTTTCTTCGTGGATGGAGGCTTTGTTTCCATAATAGCCTTTGTTTTATTTTGATTAATTTCTATTCCCTTTTTGTGGACAACGAAGCCCAGGAAATCTCCAGCCTGCACAAAGAAAGCACATTTAAGGGGGTTCATCTTCAAGCCATGTTTTCTCATTCTCTCGAACGATTGGCTCAGATGGTCCAGATGACTGTTATCCGAAACAGATTTCACCACAATGTCATCTATGTATACTTGCATGAAAGTTTCTATAAAATCATGGAATATAGAATTCATTGCTCTTTGATAAGTTGCCCCAGCATTTTTTAGACCAAAAGGCATTACAACCCATTCGTAGGTGCCTATGGCCCCTGGGCAACGAAAAGTTGTTTTAGACACATCTTCTTCTGCAATGAAGATTTGGTTATACCCGGAATATCCATCCAACATACTTAGATATTTGAAGCCTGCGGCTGAATCTACTAACATTTCTGCCACAAGCATGGGATATTCATCCTTAGGCGTTGCTGCATTAAGATCACAAAAATCTATGCATACTCTTAATGAACCATTCTTTTTAATAACCGGCACAATATTAGCAATCCATTCGACATACCTCATAGTTCTGATGAACTTGCATCGTAGAAGTCTTTCGACCTCTGCTTTGATCTTTGAATGAATTTCTGGTGCGAACCTTCTTGGAGTTGCTTGATGGACTTTTTCCCTTCCTCTATGGGCAACTTTAATTCGACCAAATCTCGCCCTAAACCAGGCATCTCGTCGTAATCCCATGCGAAGCAATCTTTGTTCTCTTTCAACAACACGATGACTTTTGCCTTCAGGGTTGGCTCTAGTTTTGCACTGATGTATGTTACCCTCTTCTGATCTCCATCTCCAAGATTTACTTCGTCGAGTGGGTCTTGGGCTAACATTTTGATATTTGCCCCCATTGGGTCTTTCTCGAATCCCAAAGGTTCTTCGTCGTAGATTGTGTCCAGCCTTTGATTCATCTCCTCTCCTGAGATTTCTTTGGCTTGAACTGGATCTTCGAGGAATTGGGGGGTAGGATGTATTCCAAAATCCCTCGTTTTGCTTCTCTTTGAACTGTACTGACTGTCATGTGTGATAACTCGGCTTCGAAAGCCGTGTTTCTTTTGTTCTCGGCTATGTAAGCCGAAATCTTTTCGAAAAAAGATGCTTCAGACATGACCAACGTCGTCATCCCAGCCTGTTGGCCGTATTGTTGGTAAATTCTCCACTGGTGGGGTATCCTCTGGACCGTCCATTATCTCTCTATTCCATTGGAATCCATTAGGATGTAAAGACAAATAGTATAAAGCATTTCTGTTTGGAGTGTATATATCTTCAGCAGCATGGCAAGGTCCTATGTTCGCCAAATTCCTGTCGAAACTAGTTTTATTGACCTGATTGACTTCAGCCATGTAGTAACTTTGATCTCCTTCGATGTTTTCTACTATGCCATCTTCTCTCCAAATGGTTAGTCTTTGATGCATCGTCGAAGGCACAGCCGCCACTCCATGGATCCACTCTCTTCCAAGCAAAAGATTGTAATTAGCCTTTGTGTTAGCTGAAGATTTCGTTTGGGAAGAATATCTTTCGAAGGTTGAAATTCGTAAGAAGATGGTTACTGATGACCATCTTTTGAGATCAAAATGGCTACTAATGGCCATGTTCGAAAGTGATGGTTTAAGTTGGAGCGGAGACAGTTAGCACTGAAGCTAAATTCGAAAGGAATTTTCTTTGGGAACTTAGATGTTTTTTTTACGAAATATGCATAGTACTGATGCTTAGCGTATTTCCGTGGTATTCTTGATTCTGATTATGTTGCCACGCGTCGAAAGAAGATTCAGGCGGGATGATTTGAATTTCGAAGTAGTTTTATGTAACCGCACGAAGACAGATGGCATCCTTGGATTTTCTACGGGCAAAGTGGTATTAGATTAGCGTAGGACCGTTAGGGTCGAAACTAGTATAAATAAGGGTCTTAATGTTAGGATTCCGTGTGTTCATTTTGTACAAATTACTCACATATTGCTCAAGTATCAAGTGTTAAGAGAACGAGTTTCGCTGAGAAATGTACATATGACACCACCATCAATTTAAATACATTTGCATTTTCCTTTATTCAAGTATCTTTTGATATTATTGCATTTCGTTTACTTCCTGCCATTTACATTCCTGCACTCTTTGTTTTCGTTTTATTTGATTTCGAAGCGTTCAAGTTTCTGTACTTTAAGATTCTTGCACTTTACAGTTTTGTCTTATATCTTATCTTTATTTTATCTTTCGCTGATGTTGTATTTACGTGTCTAACAAGGTGATTGTTAATCTTTATTTCTTTGATTAAACATTTCTTATTTCAAGACAAGCCAATCATGGACATGATTCGAACTATCATGAATAACAACCTTTTTGACTATGTCCTAGGATCAATCTAGTCGATCCTGCGAGTAACCAAATCATATTTATTATAGTTTGGAAGACTAGCGGTTGTTTACCGGAAATCACCGTAAACAAATTGGCACGCCCAGTGGGACAGTGTCAAACAGATTGTTATTAATTGATTGTTTTTGTTTTCTCTAGAAAATATCAAGACCTTGTATGAACCTTAGGAACGGTAAATTAACCAACAGTGCACAGCCGATTCCTAAACGAAGGTACAACAAGAAAATGGTCAATGTGGCCAGTGCAGGGGGAGATCAGGATCCCCTACAAGGGTCAGGAACGGTGGCTGCAAGTTCTACACATGTTTCGACTTCTGCTCCAGAAACCCAGGCTATACCGGTTTCGACGGAGTCTGATCCTATAGGCAATTCCCAGGCGATACCTGAAAATACTACAGGGACGACAGGAACGCTCCCAGTTTCGAGTTCGACTTCTATTCCTTCATTAAAAGGTACAAGCGAGATACCGCATTTCGCAACTAATACCACAAATCAGATGTTTACCCCAAGACCACCACCTGCCTCAGAGATGTGGAGATCCAATTTCCAATACGGAATGCCACATTCATACATGACACGATTAGGAGGAGCGAGGCCTACATACATTACAACTAACCCAACAACGTTTTCGCCTAATGTTGGTTCGATAGGTCGAAGCGGGTAGAATACGAGTTTCTCTGCCCAAGTACCCCCTTTTACCACAAGTAGTCAAGCAGCATTTCGACAGGAAATGGATGCAAGTAACCATGATATGTTAGTAAATCTCGCCAAAGAATTGGGGTCCATTTTGAATCCGTTAGCAACAAACATTGCTAGGACTAACCAAGATAATGTGGAAACTTTCCAGAAAATATCATCTCAAATGAATCGAATGGCGGATTTTTTAGGAGTTCCACAAAATAGACGAAGGAACAACCAATCAACTTATCAGGAGGGGCAAACCATTCTAGAACAAGTTAGACCCCCAGTACCGCCACCTAGGCCAACCAGCCGAACAAAATCGAGTCGAACAAAACCAAGTGATAGACTTAGAAGCTCGAAGTCAAATGACTAACGTTGGCCAACAAGCAGTTACCCAACCACAACCTAATTTAGTGGTGGTAAGAAGAAACGAACATCCTGATGAAGTGGTGCATAGGGTTAGGAGAGACAATCTGGCAACAGAGAACAACCTCACTGCCATGATCGAGAGAATAATGGCTAACAATGGCCTTAATACCGGGCTTCGACGCCCAAACTACACATCCCCAATAGCAAAATATATTATGCAAACGGAATTGCCAAGGGGTACCAAAGTACCAAAATTTACTAAGTTTTCAGGGGACACCAATGAATCTACCGTGGAGCACATAGCCAGATACCTGACGGAAGCAGGGGATCTAGCAGGGAACAAAGACTTAAGGATTAAATACTTCCCCAGTTCGCTGACAGAAAATGCTTTTGTTTGGTTCACTATGTTGCCCCCAAATTCCATAGATGCATGGGCACACTTGGAGATATTATTCCATAAACAATTTTACATGGGTCAAACCAAGATAAGCTTGAAAGAATTGGCTAGCATCAAGAGGAAATTCACGGAGTCTATAGATGATTACTTGAACAGGTTCCGTTTGTTGAAATCAAGATGCTTCACGACCGTCCCAGAACATGAATTGGTTGAAATGGCTGCAGGTGGCCTAGATTATTCAATTCGACAAGTCGAACGGTTAAAAGCAGAAAAGGCCAGAGCAAGTAAGAGTTATAAGAAGGAGAGAGTAGCATACGTCGAAGCAGACGATGGTGATGGCGAACCTTTCGAAGATTCATACGACATGGAAGAGGTCGAAATAGATCTTGCTGAGTTAAAAGAAGCGTCACCTTATTCCTGCAAATTGCTTACCCCTTCTAATGGAAAGAATCCAGTAGAGAATGACAAAAGCGATAGGTTTCCTAAGAAAACTTATACATTTGACGTCACTAAATGTGACAAAATATTTGACTTATTAGTAAAAGATGGCCAAATGATAGTACCTCCCAACTCAAAAATCCCTCCGTTGGAACAACGGAAGAAGCGAGGTTTTTGCAAATATCACGGTTTTTTAGGCCATAAAACTTCACAATGTTTTCTTTTCAGGGATTTAATTCAAAATGCTATCAAGGATGGACGTCTGAAGTTTGCTGACAAAAACAAGAACCCTATGAAGCTTGATACAGACCCTTTGAATGTGGTTGACACTAACTTGTGTGAACCATTTGACATCAACATGTTGGAAGTATCTGAAGTTGATGCTGTTGAATCGGAGATAATTGCAGGTGGAAAGCAGGCTACTGAAGGCCTAAATGCCAATTCGATCTTCAATACTGAGGTTGAAGGATCCTTTGATGCTGAAATGACTGAAGATCTGAAAGGAAAAACAAGTGAGGCCACTGAAGACCTCACAGTAAAACTTCAGCAAATACGAATTTCTGAGGCTCCTCCGGCAGGTGTTAACATGGTCAATGTTAGACGCCCTTTATCTGATATTGAAGAACTAGAAAAATGGCTGATAAGGGAGAAAGGAAACATTGAAATCCCGCCAAGGGGGAACAGTCTGAAGGATTATCTCTGGGATTGCCATGTGAAAAATGGTGGAAAAAGGCTGATGTGCCCAAGATGTTCAGTTATGCTAAATCGAAGGGTTCAAGCCAACTTCGAGAGGGCCCAACGAGAAAGAATGGAGCAGCCTTGGAGAGGAGGAAATTTGTTGCTAAAAGTATACCAAAGGTCTAAAGAAAGCTTGGTTGGCTTTTTAGTCAGATGTCACAACGACAACTCTGAAGTTGCACTGTGCCCTAGATGTGGTGCAGTCTATGACGAACTACTAGCAAGATCATTTGAAAGGGTGTATCTCTACATGGGTCGGGAGACACAGGGACTTCGTCCTAATTTATTTACGTTCGACAACTGGACCCCTGCGAAGAGGCCTGACAGCCCACACCCTAGAGCTCGAAGGGTCACCTTCAGAGTCCCTGCAGACATACCCAGAGATAGATGGATGCAAGCTGGTGCCAGAACCAACAAATGGCAAAGTTGGGACCAAGGAGGAAGAACTGCAGTGGCATATAGCAAGCAAATCCAGGTTTCCAATCGAGAGATGTACAGGTTGGAAAACTACAAAGGCAAGAATCCTATGTCCAGATCCCAATGGAGAAGGCACCAGAGGATGAAGAAGGCCCAAAGGGAATACAAACCAAGGGAGACTGGAGAATCAAGTAGCAATCAGATCCCAATCCAGGGGGCAAGGACAAGTAAACCTCCAGTGGAGCGCAAGTTGTTCGATTCTGAAAATGAGAAAGAAGAAGATGGGGGAGCAGCAGTGAACCTAATGCCCCAATATATGCTGAAGAGAATTGGTATGTTTGATACTGATATAAGACCACATAATATGGTTCTGTCCAACTATGAAGGCAAGATAGGGCAAACTTTAGGAGTAATTCAAGTGAATTTAACTGTGGGTTCCGTCACTAGGCCGACGATGTTCATGGTGATACCAGCAAAAGCTAATTACAATCTTTTGCTTGGAAGAGAGTGGATCCACGGAGTGGCGGCCGTGCCTTCGACGATGCATCAAAGACTAACCATTTGGAGAGAAGATGGCATAGTAGAGAACATCGAAGGAGATCAAAGTTACTACATGGCTGAAGTCAATCAGGTCAATAAAACTAGTTTCGACAGGAATCTGGCGAACATAGGACCTTGTCATGCTGCTGAAGACATATACACTCCAAACCGAAATGCTTTGTACTATTTGTCTTTACATCCTAATGGATTCCAATGGAATAGAGAGATAATGGATGGTCCAGAAGATATCCCACCAGCGGAGCATTCACCACCAATACGGCCAACAGGCTGGGATGATGACGTTGTCGATGTCTGAGTCATCCTTCTTCGAAAAGATTTTGGCTTATATAGCCGAGAACAAAAGAAAAATGGCTCTCGAAGCCGAATTATCAAACATGATGGTTAACGCAGTTCCAAAAAAGGAAGAAACGACAGATTCGGGGATACACATGATCCCTCAATCCCTTGAAGATCCAGGTCAGGACGAGGTGATCTCAGGAGAAGGATCGAGTCAAAGATTAGACACAATCTACGACGAAGAGCCTTTGGGATTCGAGAAAGACCCAATGGGGGCAAATATCAAAATGTTAGCCCAAGATCCACTCGAAGAAGTAAATCTCGGAGATGGAAATCAGAAGAGGGTAACATATATCAGTGCGAAACTGGCGCCAACGCTGAAGGCAAAAGTCATCACGTTGTTGAAGGAGAACAAAGATTGCTTTGCATGGGACTACGACGAGATGCCTGGTCTAGGGCGAGATTTGGTCGAATTAAAGTTGCCAATAAAGGAAGGAAAAAAGCCCATCAAGCAAACTCCTAGGAGGTTCGCACCAAAAATTCATTCGAAGATCAAAGCAGAGGTCGAAAGACTTCTACGATGCAAGTCCATCAGAACCACGAGGTATGCTGAATGGATTGCTAATATTGTACCGGTTATTAAAAAGAATAGTTCATTAAGAGTATGCATAGATTTTCGTGATCTTAATGCAGCAACGCCTAAAGATGAATATCCCATGCCCGTGGCAGAAAAGTTAGTAGATTCAGCCGCAGGCTTCGAATACCTAAGTATGTTGGATGGATATTCTGGGTATAACCAAATCTTCATTGTAGAAGAAGATGTGTCTAAAACAGCTTTTCGCTGCCCAGGGGCCATAGGCACCTATGAACTGGTTGTAATGCCTTTTGGTCTAAAAAATTCTGAGGCAACTTATCAAAGAGCAATGAATTCTATATTCCATGATTTCATAGAAACTTTTATGCAAGTATACATAGATGACATTGTGGTGAAATCTGTTTCAGATAACAGTCATCTTGACCATCTGAGCCAATCGTTCGAAAGAATGAGAAAACATGGCTTGAAGATGAACCCCCTTAAATGTGCTTTCTTTGTGCAGGCTGGAGATTTCCTGGGCTTCGTGGTCCACAAAAAGGGAATAGAAATTAATCAAAATAAAACAAAGGCTATTATGGAAACGAAGCCTCCATCCACGAAGAAAGAATTACAGTCTTTACTGGAAAGATAAACTTCTTGAGAAGATTCATTTCCAACTTGAGTGGACGCACGCAAGCATTCTCTCCCCTACTTCGAATGAAGCAAGGAAAGTTCGAATGGAGTGCTGAACATCAAGAAGCTTTCGAGAAGATAAAGCAATACTTGATGCATCCACCAATCTTATCTCCCCCAAATGGGAAGAAACACATGCGCCTGCATATTTCAGCGTCAGATAATACAATAGGTAGCATGTTAGCTCAAGAAGATGATAATGGCATCGAAAGATCCATTTATTACTTAAGTAGGGTACTCAATGATGCATAGACTAGGTATAGTGCAATAGAGAAACTCTGCCTTTGTTTATATTTCTCGTGTATCAAACTAAAGTATTATATAAAGCCAGTTTATGTTTCGTCTCATTGTGATGTGATTAAACACATGCTATCAAAGCCTATATTGCACAGTCGAATTGGCAAATGGGCGTTGGCCCTCACTGAGTACTCTTTGATATTTCAACCCCTTAAAGCAATGAAAGGTCAAATTGTATCAGGCTTCATTGTTGACCATGCAGTGGTCGAAAACCCCCAACAATACATAGAATTAAAGCCTTGGAAGCTATACTTCGATGGTTCGACCCATAAGGAAGGGACTGGCGTTGGAATACTAATAATTTCTCCTGATGGAATTCCAACAAAGCTCATGTATAAGATTGAAGGTCCCTTATGCTCCAACAATGAAGCTGAGTACGAAGCATTGATTGCTGGACTTGAGGCTTAGTTGGAATTAGGGGCAACCAGAGTCGAAATTAAAGGAGACTCTTAACTAGTGATTAAGCAGTTGAAGAAAGAATACAAGTGTATCAAAGAAAATCTGATCATGTATTTTGTCATAGCAAATAGGCTGCTCAAAAAATTCGAGTATGTGGATCTAAATCACGTCTCTAGGTTAAAAAATCAAGACGCGAATGATTTGGCACAGTTAGCTTCAGGATACAGGGTATCAAAAGAGAAACTAGAAGAACTGATCGAAGTAAGAGGCAAGGCAATGGCTACCAGGCTCTCCCCAAGTGACTTGGAGAACTCACAATTAGGTTTTGCCAACAAGCAAGAGTTTGAAGTTTTGAATGTAGACTCTTTGGCAGACACAGACTGGAGAAGTCCAATTGTGAATTATTTGAAAGATCCTTCGACAGACGCGGATAGAAAGGTAATCGAGCCTTATCATACTTCTTAATGGGAAATGAATTGTTTAAGAAAACCCCCGAAGGAGTTTTATTAAAATGTCTGGGCGAAGCAGAAGCGTATTTGGCTCTTTCAAATGTGCATAGCGGTGCATGTGGTGCACACCAAGCAGGACACAAAATGAAATGGCTTTTATTTCGTTATGGAATGTATTGGCCCTCTATGTTGAAAGATTGCATAGAGTTTGCAAAAGATTGTCAAGAATGTCAAGAGCATGCAGGTATTCAACATGCCCCTGCAAATGAGTTAAGTTCAATAATAAAACCATGGCCTTTCAGAGGTTGGGCATTAGACTTAATTGGAGAAATTCACCCCAAGTCTTCTAGAGGTCAAAGGTACATTTTGGTAGGAATAGACTACTTCACAAAATGGGTCGAAGCGATACCACTTGCGAATGTGGATCAGGAGGCTGTAATTGAGTTTATTCAAAAACACATCATATACAGATTCGGAATCCCAGAAAGTATAACCACAGATCAAGGATCAGTGTTCACTGGGCGAAAGATGCAAGACTTCGCCAAAGAAATGGGGTTCAAATTATTTACCTCTACGCCTTACTATGCTCAGGAAAATGGACAAGTCGAAGCAGCAAATAAAATAATAATTGGTCTCATGAAGAAACATGTAGGGAAAAAACCCAAGAACTGGCATAAGACTCTGGACCAAGCGCTTTGGGCTTGTCGAACATCGCCAAAAGAAGCTACAAACACAACGCCTTTCTAATTAACGTTTGGACATGATGCAGTACTCCCAGTCGAAATATACTTGCAATCAGTCAGAATCCAAAGGCAAGCAGAAATTCCTCCAAACACTTACTGGGAATTGATGATGAATGAATTAGTAGATTTGGACGAAGACAGACTTCGAGCATTGGAGATGATAAAAAGACAGAAAGAAAGGGTGTCCAGAGCATACAATAAAAAGGTGAAAGGTAAAACGTTTATTAGTAATGACTTAGTTTGGAAAGCTATTTTACCTATTGATCGAAAGAATCAAGCACTTGGTAAATGGTCCCCACATTGGGAGGGACCCTTTCGAATCTTGAAAGTGTTTTCAAATAACGCTTACGAAATAGAAGAATTGGCAGAAGATCGTAGGATTTTAAGGGTAAATGGAAAGTATCTGAAAAGATACAAACCAAGCATGCATGAAGTAAAAATTCTTGCAAAAACGTAGATATTTGAGGTACGTTGCGTAGGCCAAAATGGTGGAACTAACACCAAAATGGCTGTATGTTCAAACAAAAATGCATGGTAAGAAGACCGAAGAAACGTCAAAACATTTTTTTTCATTAATACCAAAGGAGTACATGCGTTACAGAGAAGTTGGTTCCCAAAAAAAAAACATTGAAGATTACAAAATGCAAAACATAAAGCCTAAGACAACATAACTCCTAGTTGATCCTTTGATCTAAACCCTCTAGAGATAGCAGGGGCAAGCTTTCCGCCTCGAACATGTCCAAAGATCCAGAACTGCACATCCTTCTCACTATCCCTTTCTTAAGGAACATGTAAGATAAGAGTCTTCCATATGGAAGGCATGTTACTACGCCTTGTCGAGCAGCAGTCATGGAAACTGCTTCAACAAGTCCTTTGAAGATCATCAGAGGAAAGTTGATTTTCTTCCCACGGAGGGCACAGAGTATAAACTCTAAATCCTCCATCATGATGCTATTTTGATCATGGTTTCGTGGACGAAAGTTGCCCACGAGGAGTTGATGCCAAACCCTGATGACCTTGGCGCTGAAAGGATCATTATCCATAAGAGTCCTCAACATAAGATGAGTGGTCATGTTGAAGGTATTATCGTCAAAAGTCTCTCCAGAGTTGTTGCATCTCAGCGGGTTGGAGATGGTGGAGGGAGTGATAGTGATATGGGCCCTTTGAACCTCAGAAACGATAGTGGTTCTGCCTTCCGGATCTATGCGCAGAGACGCAAACATCCAAAAGTCCGCTAACATATTGGGATAAACAGATCCCTCCAGCATTTCATAGTAAGACTCAAGATCTTGATTAGCAAAAAGGGCGCTAAGACTTATGAAGTTTTCATCAAGCTCTTCTTCAGAAAGTTTGAATTCTTTCTTAATGCAAGCCCTGATGTTAGCATGAGTTAGGGGTAGTGCCATTTGGAGATGAAGAGTTGGAAAGGGTTTTGTCTGATTCTGTGTTTGAGAGAATGCAAGAAGGAACAAAGTTTTGGGACAAAGAGTTTGAAGAAAGTGTGAAGGAAGAAGTGGAATGCCAACCCTTTATATAGAATAAGATGACAGTAGAGGAACGGTTTGTTTTAATGATTGATTGGACTGCGTTTGGTATTCCAAAGAGAAGTTATGGCTTCCGCCGTTTCCCGCCCTTGGAAGTTGAAATATAGTCATGATGAGAACTGATGCACGCACGTCTCAAAGAGACGTTTTGGAAAAGGTGACGTCAGCTTTCAATGATGGTTACGGCTAAGGGTAGTAGAAACGTCAAGTCTAGGCTCAAAGGGCTGCGAAGGATAATCATGTCACGTGGTTACATTTATTAAAATTACTGTGACATTGGAAAAAGTATATTTTGGCAAGTTTTAGAGAATTGCTAAGATATTGCTTATGATATTTGCAAAATAAAATATGTGGGGAGATTGAAAGATAAAGTTGCACATACATATATATATATATATATATATATATATATATATATATATATATATATATATATATATATATTCTTGGAGAAATTTGATTACAGAACAAGATAAGTACGCATCACAAAAAAGAGTACAAGGTTCGAGGCAACTAATTAAAATCTTTGGGAAGGTTATCTTTTATCTTCGAGTACTGGATCTCCCATAAGGACATATGACGTTCGATCAATGCCTGTTGTCTTTTCAGTTCTTCGATCTCTAGCACTAGCTGCTGTGTCGTCTCGAAGTATCGAATCCCTGACTGCGCCACTTCAGTTAATTCATCTTGATTGGCTTTTCGGATTTCTACCTGACGAGACTGGGCACCCTTTATCTTCCCTTTGAGTTGCTCAATTTCTTTCTTCCAGGTTTTGATATTTGTCTCACACTCTTCATATTCCCGTTGGTTCTTCGAACGCTCGAGCTTAAGGGTTTCAACCTTCTTCGTTGCATCGTTAGCAGCTTCCCATGAAGAACTGTGAGAAGTCATTTTTGCCGTGAGCTGTCCGTCAATATCCCGTTTTCGAAGGAGATTAGATTGGAGTTGCTCAATCAGAGAACTCAATAAGACAATTACTTCTGAGATTTCCACGGGAACAAGAAGTAAGTCCACTTTCTTCAGAAGGTTGTTTAGACCATAATATTTGGTGGAATCCTTGCTGAGAGCTTCCACGAGGTTGGTTTCAAAGAACTTCTCTCTTATCTGACGAAGGAGTTTAGGAATATCATCCTTGTCACCAGCACCTGCCAAGACAGTCGAAGAAGTTCCAAGAGATGAAGCGCTATCGATACTCATCATGGTCTTGAGGAAGCTCACAGGATCAGTCTTCTTGAGTTGCTCCAGTTCTGAGGGAGTAGGCATCGCAGGAGCTTGCTTCGAGATAGTCACAGGACTGACCGTAGTTCCAAGGTTCGAGTTTTCATTAGAACCAGGTGTAGCCAGTTTGGAAGTTTCTTCTGCAACATCCTGTTCAGATATAGTGTCTTCGCTGCCAGTTGGTTGTCCAGCTACGTTACCACTATTCGAACATTGTGGATTTTCCTCCATAGTTTCATCTTGATGAGTGGGTGGAGACTCATCATTTGAATGGCTTTCTTCAGCAGACGCAGTCGGAATGATGGTTGCAAGAGGTTGATGGTCTTCGAGAACGGGGGAAAGCACATGAGATTCGTGTTGAAAAAAACCTGTGATGGATAGTCAGGATCGATCAAAACGAAAAGGCATAAAATTCATCAGTCATTCGAAAGAGCAGATATTTACCGCGAAGTTTGTCAAGGTCAATGTGTAAACTTGAGGCTTTGAGATCAGAAGTAGCGGTACCAGCATCATCCTACATTTACAAGGTAAAAATGTGAGCTTAATCATTGGAATTAGAATGTAAAGAAATGATTAAATGATGAAACCCGAAATACCTTGGTCGGAATGTTGTCTGGGCTGGAGTTATGACTCTCTATAATGGGGATAGTGCTAGCGGCCTTCAAAGGTGAGTCCTCGGAAGATACCTTATCACTCGAAGTAGTGAGCTTCGAAGTCCCAGACCCATTTCCTTTGACTGAAGGGGTAGCAGCTTTTTGTTTTTTCTTTATCGTTTGTCTGGTGCGAGGAGGAGATTTATCTTCATCGTCTGAGTCGGCTGGTGGAGGAGTTTTTCGTTTCGAATGCGCTGGAGGCTTCGAGTTCTGAAGTGCATATTAAAACCAAGTGAGTGACATTCATAAAAAGTTACAGGCTAAAATATAAGGTATACATGTACCGTAGGTTTTTTGCCAGTGGTGACAGAATCACTCCCACTCGCCCTGGTTTTCCTCGAAGTCCCTGAACCCTTTTGTACAGGGACTTCCTTGATTTGTCTCTTTCGAGCAACAGCTGTGAACAAAATATAAATCAATACTTCAATGAAAAAGGGGGAATTAGTTGAAGAATTATCTAAACCCCAACCTTCAGGCATTGGAGTCAAAACGCGAACGTGCTCAATATCTATATGAAGATGTCCTTTGAAAGTATCCAAGGTATGCTTAGTCGGGATCACTCGTTCAGCGCGTTTTTTAGTTTGTTCCTGAAGAATTTTCATAAGATTTCCACACACAAACCAGTATGGAAAGGGAGGACTTAAAGCCACACCAAAATCAGCACTTGGCAGTGGAGGAAATTTTGGAGGATTAAGTTTGAAAGCCACTTCATAACGCAGTTCTGGTCGAACAGACGGGGGCAGTTTCAACTTATCCAGTTTAGCAGAAAACTTTTCACGTAAAGTAACCGCAGCCTCACGAACGGTCCGACTAAGGTCATCAGGCCTATAGATAGTTTCAAAGAACTTTTGAAATGCTTGAATTTCTTTAATATGAGTCGAAGTACCTTTCTGGAAATTCTCCTGCACATCAGCAAAAGCTGCAGTTAGTTCCCGAGTAAGGCTGTCAGCATCGAAGATTTGCGTAGAATAATATTCTGTCCACCATTGATGAAAATCTATAGTGGAATAAAAAGCAGGCTCGAAGGAAATAGGAGACAAAATGGTGATGCCAACATAGCGGGAGATTTTCGATTCATATTTATCTTCTGTCAGATGCGAAGTGTGTAGACACATGTGATTCCTTTTGTCATACAAAAACTTCGGTTTGAGTTGAACCAGCCCAAATTATCTTGAGACCAGATTCGGTTGATAGCAAAGGAGACAGCAATGACTTTTTGGAGATCGAAGTCGGTAATATAACAGCTTTTGGGTGAGGAAAGCTTCCCAGATGGTCATAGATTCAGCTTGTTGATCAGGAGAAGTGGTTGGAAATTCTCGAGTAAACCATTCGGGACCCACCTTACGTTGTACGAATGGAGCCATCGAAGGAGTGAATTGATAACGTTCAGCGAACATCATCATGAATGCCAGGAAAGTTTCACGAAGTTTGCCACTTTCTTCCTTCGGAGTTAGGTAAGCCAATATGGTTCTTTCTACTGTTCGATCCTTTATGGTTTCACTTTCTTCATTAACGACATTTTTATATGGGAGGTGAGCCTCAAAAGTGGCATTAAGCCATAGTTGCAACAGCCAGAAAGGACCAGCGAAAAGAAGAGACCCTGTTTTGTAGTTCTTAACAAGGTCCGTTGCCTCACCAAGATTCTCATAAAGAAATCCTAGGATTAACTGGCCTAGGTTTAACTTTATCCCAGCATTTAGCTAGTTAGCCATGCAAAGATATCTTTTTGCTACTTGTATGGACCTAGAGCAAAAGACACACCTCGAGAGCCAAAGTGCTAGAAAAGCTATGTGTTCTTTGTCAGAAACGTTTGGATCCATTTCATTATGGTATTGTTGAATGAAGGCAGTATAGGTGACTGTGGCTTCGTTAAAATTAATGGTGTCAGTATCCATGAAATTAGGGTCGAAGGTTTCCCCAGTTGGTCGAAACCCTGTAATGGCAGCTACATCGAAGAGGGTAGGGGTAACCATCCCGCATGGAAGGTGAAAAGTATTGTGAGAAGCATCCCAGAAGTAAACTGACGCTACTAACATGGTTTGGTTATATTCTAAACCTGTTTTGGATAATTGGATTAAATCGTAAATCCCTAGCTGTTTCCAGAAAGGCGCTTTTTGCTTTTCTACCTTTGTTAGCCAAGCGTAATACAGGTCAGGATCCTTTGCTAACGGGATTGACCTAAAGACTTTCACAAAATTGGTTACATAGTTTAACCTAATTTTTTCTAAGGCCAGAGGGGTTTCAATTGAGGTCTCTATTGGATTATCAGGGTTTGCTGAGACTGGGTGGCCTTCATCGTCTATCCTATTCTTGCTAACTAAAGGCCTAGTCTTATAATAAGCAGGAAAGAATTTGTTCAAAGCGGAGTTATTTTCTCCTGGTAAAGGACCCATGAAGGCATGAGTTTTTCCAGAAAGTTCAAAGGGAATGATTACCTGAGAAGCATAGATGGCGCGCGCCTCTGCATTATTTGGATTTGGTATGTGTTCTTGATCCCCTGTCTTCATAGGATTTTGAAGTTTTAGAACAGGTTGAAGAACATTTGAAGAAGACGCCATGGGTAAATTTGATTTGGGAAATGGGTTTGAATGTAACCAAAGATGTTCTTTTCTGTGAACAGAATGAGGAGATAGAAGTGAAAGTTATATGAAGGTGAAAGTTCAAGTATTTAAAGGTTTAACGGAAACCCTTTCAAATCTTTTGGGTAAAAGCCAAGAGACACGCGGCAGGTGTTGATTTAATCCTATGGCGGTCGAATAATTATTAGCTTTACTCCTAGTATATAGGAGTAATGATCATGAAGTAAGACCAGAACGTGGGAATGTAAGTTATGAGAAGACATCTTTGAAATGACAAGACGTTTTGGAAACAGAGTCATAAATGATTGTGACGTCAGTCAATAGTCTTGGAACTCTAAGAAGTAAGTAAAACGAAATCTTATTACAACAAGAAACGCCTATTTCTCTTGTTTTCGAAACAGGCATTTATTGGGGGCAATTTGTTAGCTGAAGATTTCGTTTGGGAAGAATATCTTTCGAAGGTTGAAATTCGTAAGAAGATGGTTACTGATGACCATCTTTTGAGATCAAAATGGCTACTGATGGCCATGTTCGAAAGTGATGGTTTAAGTTGGAGCGGAGACAGTTAGCACTGAAGCTAAATTCGAAAGGAATTTTCTTTGGGGACTTAGATGTTTTTTTTACGAAATATGCATAGTACTAATGCTTAGCGTATTTCCGTGGTATTCTTGATTCTGATTATGTTGCCACGCGTCGAAAGAAGATTCAGGCGGGATGATTTGAATTTCGAAGTAGTTTTATGTAACCGCACGAAGACAGATGGCATCCTTGGATTTTCTACGGGCAACGTGGTATTAGATTAGCGTAGGACCGTTACGGTCGAAACTAGTATAAATAAGGGTCTTAATGTTAGGATTCCGTGTGTTCATTTTGTACAAATTACTCACATATTGCTCAAGTATCAAGTGTTAAGAGAACGAGTTTCGCTGAGAAATGTACGTATGACACCACCATCAATTTAAATACATTTGCATTTTCCTTTATTCAAGTATCTTTTGATATTATTGCATTTCGTTTACTTCCTGCCATTTACATTCCTGCACTCTTTGTTTTTGTTTTATTTGATTTTGAAGCGTTTAAGTTTCTGTACTTTAAGATTCTTGCACTTTACAGTTTTGTCTTATATCTTATCTTTATTTTATCTTTCGCTGATGTTGTATTTACGTGTCTAACAAGGTGATTGTTAATCTTTATTTCTTTGATTAAACATTTCTTATTTCGAGACAAGCCAATCATGGACATGATTCGAACTATCATGAATAACAACCTTTTTGACTATGTCCTAGGATCAATCTAGTCGATCCTGCGAGTAACCAAATCATATTTATTATAGTTTGGAAGACTAGCGGTTGTTTACCGGAAATCACTGTAAACACTTTGCTGGTATCACCATGAACATCGTTGGCCTGGTGACAGAACCCACAGTTAAATTCACTTGAATTACTCCTAAAGTTTGCCCTATCTTGCCTTCATAGTTGGACAGAACCATGTTATGTGGTCTTATATCAGTATCGAACATACCAATTCTCTTCAACATGTATTGGGGCATTAGGTTCACTGCTGCCCCCCCCATCTACTAAGACTTTGTTAATGCCAACATTCTCGATCTTGGCTCTTATGTAGAGTGGTTTCAAATGATTCCTCATACCTTCATCAGGCCTTTCGAAGAAAGCGTTCTGCTCTTCGACTGCCCCATTGTTCAGCACATAGTAACACACAGGTCTGTGTCTTGCCATCTCTTCCTCATCAGCCTACTCACAATCTTCAGCTTCTGTCTCTTGGTTAAACTCATGAGGGAGTACTGACACAACATTGCAATTGAGGTTTATAGACGATACCCCGTCTGAGTCGAAATCATTTGTCATCCTATCGTCTTCCTTCCAAGGGCTGGAATGCATCTTTTCCTCTTCTTTCTCATTTTCAGAATCAAACAACTTACGCTCTACTGGAGGCTTATTTGTCCTTGCCCCCTGCATTGGAATTTGGTTGCTACTTGATTCCCCAATCTCCCTTGGTTTGTATTCCCTTTGGGCATTCTTCATCCTCTGGTGCCTTCTCCATTGGGATCTAGACATAGGATTTTTGCCTTTGTAGTTCTCCAACTTGTACATCTCTCGATTGGAAGTCTGGAATTGCTTCCTATATGCCATTACAGTTCTTCCTCCCTGGTCCCAACTTCGCCACTTGTTGGTTCTGGCACCAGCTTGCATCCATCTATCCCTGGGTATGTCTGCAGGAACTTTGAATGTGACCCTTCGAGCTCTAGGGTGTGGGCTGTCAGGCCTCCTTGATGGGGTCCTGTTATCAAACCCATACAAGTTAGGACGAAGTCCCTGAGTTTCCCGACCCATGTAGAAATATACCCTTTCGAATGATCTCGCTAGTAATTCATCATAAACTGCTCCACACCTAGGGCATAATGCAATCTCAGAGTTATCGTTGTGACATCTAACCAAAAAACCCACCAAGCTTCTCCAGTCCTTGGGTACACCTTCAGCAATAAGTTTCCTCCTTTCCAAGGCTGCTCCATTCTTTCTCGCAGGGCCCTCTCGAAATTGGCTTGAACCCTTCGATTTAGCATGACTGAACATCTTGGGCACATCAGCATTTTTCCACCATTTTTCACATGACAATCTCAGAGATAATCCTTCAGACTGTTCCCTCTTGGTGGGATTTCAATATTTCCTTTCTCCCTTATCAGTCATTTTTCTAGTTCTTCTATTTCAGACAAAGGCCGTCTAACATTGACCATGTTAACAACTGCCGGAGGAACCTCGGAAATTCGTATCTGCTGAAGCTTCACTGTGAGGTCTTCAGTGGCCTCACTTGTTTTTCCTTTCAGATCTTCAGTCATCTCAGCATCAAAGGATTCTTCAACATCAGTATTGAAGATCGAATTGTCATTTAGGCTTTCAGTAGCCTGCTTTCCGCTTGAAATTATCTCCGACTCAGCAGCATCAATTTCAGATACTTCCACCATGTTGACGTCAAGTGGTTCACACAAGTTAGTGTCAGCCACACTCAAAGAATCTGCGTCAACCTTCATATGGTTCTTGGTTTTGTCAGCGAATTTCAGACGTCCATCCTTGATAGCATTCTGAATTAGATCCCTGAAAAGAAAACATTGTGAAGTTTTATGGCCTAAAAAACCGTGATATTTGCAAAAACCTCGCTTCTTCCGTTGTTCTAACGGAGGAATTTTTGAATTGGGAGGTACTATCATCTGGCCATCTTTTACTAATAAATCAAATATTTCGTCACATTTAGTGACGTCAAATGTATAGGTTTTCTTAGGAAATTTATCGCTTTTATCATTCTCTACTGGATTTTTTCCATTAGAAGGGGTGAGCAATTTGCAAGAATAAGGTGGCGCCTCTTTTAATTCAGCAAGGTTTATTTCGACCTCTTCCATGCTGTATGAATCTTCGAAAGGTTCGCCATCAACGTCTTCGGCTTCGACGTATGCTACTCTCTCCTTCTTATAATTTTTACTTGCTCTGGCCTTTTCTGCTTTTAGTCGTTCGACTTGTCGAACCCTGTCTGCCAATTGGGCCATATCCCTTAGGTATTGAGTATCCAGTTTCTTTCGAATTGAATAATCTAGGCCACCTGCAGCCATTTCAACTAACTCATGCTCTGGGACAGTCGTGAAGCATCTTGATTTCAACAAACGGAACCTATTTAAGTAATCATCTATAGACTCCGTGAACTTCCTCTTGATGCTAGCCAATTCTTTCAGACTTATCTTGGTTTGACCCATGTAAAACTGTTCATGGAATAATCTCTCCAAGTGTGCCCATGCATCTATGGAACTTGGGGGCAATGTGGTGAACCAAACAAAAGCATTTTTTGTTAGCGAACTAGGGAAGTATTTAATCCTTAAATCTTCATTCCCTGCTAGATCCCCTGCCTCCGTCAGATATCTGGATATGTGCTCCACGGTAGACTCATTGGTGTCCCCTGAAAATTTAGTGAATTTTGGTACTTTGGTACCCCTTGGCAATTCTGTTTGCATGATATATTCTGCTATGGGGGATGTATAATTTGGATGTCGAAGCCCGGTATTAAGGCCATTGTTAGCCATTATTCTCTCTATCATGGCAGTGAGATTGTTCTCTGTTGCCAAATTGTCTCTCCTAACCCTATGGACCACTTCGTCAGGATGTTCGTTTCTTCTTACTACAACTAGATTAGGCTGTTGCTGGGCAACTGCTTGTTGGCCAACGTTAGTCGTTTGACTTCGAGTTTCTAAGTCTACCACTTGGTTTTGTTCGACTGGTGTTGGCCTAGGTGGCGGTGTTGTGGCTCAAACTGGTTCTAGAATGGGCCCCCCTCCTGATAAGTTGATTGGTTGTTCCTTCGTCTGTTTTGTGGAACTCCTAAAAAATCCGCCATTTGATTTATTTGAGATGATATTTTTTGGAAAGTTTCCACATTATCCTGGTTAGTCCTAGCAATGTTTGTTGCTAACGGATTCAAGATGGACCCCAATTCTTTAGCAAGAGTTCCCAACATATCATGGTTACTTGTATCCATTTCTTGTCGAAATGCTGCTTGACTATTTGTGGTAAAAGGGGGTATTTGGGAAGAGAAGCCAGTATTCTGTGCGCTTCGACCTATCGAACTGACATTCGGCGAAAATGCCGTCGGGTTAGTTGTAGTGTATATAGGCCCTGATCCTCGTAATCCTGTCATATATGAATATGGCATTCCATATGGATTGTTGGGTCTCCAACCTTCGAAAGTGGATGATGGTCCTGGGGAAAATAACTGACTTGCAGCGTTTGTCAAGAAAGGTGGTATCTTGCTCGCGCTGATGAATGGAGGCGCGGTGGTCGAACTCGAAACTGGTACAGTCCCTGATGTCCCTGTAGTATTTTCGGGTATCGCCTGGGAACTACCTATGGGTTCAAATCCTGTCGAAACCAGTATAGCCTGCACCTCTTGAGTAGAAGTCGAAACGTGCGTAGAATTTGTCGCTACAGTTCCTGACCCTTGTGAGGGATCTTGATCTCCCCCTCCGCTGGCCGCATTGACCATTTTCTTGTTGTACCTTCATTTAGGAATCGGTTGTGCACTGTTGGTTAATTTACCGTTCCTAAGGTTCATACAAGGTCTTGATATTTTCTAGACAAAACAAAACAATCAATTAATAACAATCTGTTTGACACTGTCCCACTGGGCGTGCCAATTTGTTTACGGTGATTTCCGGTAAACAACCGCTAGTCCTCCAAACTATAATAAATATATTTTGGTTACTCGCAGGATCGACTAGATTGATTCTAGGACATAGTCAAACAATTGTCTTTCGACATGATCTGATTCATGCTTGTTTGTTTTGGCTTCGAGAAAAACTTCTTTGTGATATGATCGTGTGAATATGTGTTAAAAGACAACACTTGCTATGTATGTAAGTATGACTTTCGACAAAGAAACATAAATAAAGATATGTAAACTGCAGAAATGTAAAGTGCAAGAATGTAACGTGCAAGAATGTAAAGTACTTCGAAATGAAATAAAACAGAATAAAAGAAGTGCAAGAATATAAATAACAGGAAGTAAACGAAAGCAGTAATAATGAAAAGATACTTTGCATAACAATAAAGTACAAAGATATTAAACTGGTGTTGGTGTCATACGTACATTTCTCAGCGAACTCGTTCTCTAAACACTTGATACTTGAGTGATTTGTGAGTGATTTGTACAAAATGAACACACAGAATCCTAACATTAAGACCCTTATTTATACTAAATTCGACCCTAACGGTCCTACACAAATCTGATGCCACGTTGCCCACAGGAATCCCTGGGATGCCATCTGTCTTTGTGCAGTTACACAAACTACTTCGAAATTCAAATCCTCCCGCCTGAATCCTCTTTCGACGCGTGGCAACGTGATCAGAATTGAGAATGCTACGAAAACATGTTAAGCTTTAGTACTTTATGTATTTCGCAAAAACGTTTAAGTCTTTTAAAGATAATCCTCTTCGAATTAGCTCCAAGTCTAACCATCTTTTACTCCAACTCAAACCAACATTCTCGAAACATGGCCATCAGTAGCCATTTTTAATCTCAGAAATGGTCATCAGTAACCATCTTTCTTCGAATTGTAACTCTTCAAAGGATATTCTTTCTAAACGAAATCTTCAGCCAACAACATCCGAACTAAATGTGGTTTTTTGCAGTTTCGATTTAGTTTGACTCAATTTTACGGTTTTCTATTAAACCGATTTAGTTTTAAACACCCCTACTTTTTATATATATTGAGAATATCTTAAGTCATTAAGGTATTTTGTAATTTTATTATTATTATTATTATTATTATTATTATTATTATTATTATTATAATTAGCCATATAACCAATTTCTTAAGTGACTGACATATTTTAAAAACTGAAAAATAACCATTTTTAGTTTGTTATAAAATTAACGAAAATAACATAGAGATAAAGGAGAGAAAATGGTATTTTATTATCTTCTTCGAGGAGTTCTCTTTACATTGCAAAATGATCTTTATTTATAGGACATTAGGAAGGTGGAAAATCATAACCTTATATACCACTTAATAGGGAATATGAAGATAAAAAAGATAAGAATATATATGGACATCCACAATAATATTTATTCATAACACTCCCCCTTGGATGTCCATTGAGGATATGCCTCGTTAAAACCATTCTAGAGAAAACCCATCGGGAAAAATTCTAGTGAAGGAAAAAGAGTACAATATCCTTTGAATGTGAATTGTCTCGTTAAAACTCTTACCAGGAAAACCCAGTGGGACAAAACCATGGTGAAGGGAAAAAGAGTGCAAAACATATGTATTTTCCCCCCTCATGCATACATTTATATGTGAGACGGTATTCTTTGTAGTTGTTGCTTAAAATGTCTTTTTCGAAGTGACTTCATGCAGTGCTGATAATTATGCATGATTTTATGAAGTTGTTGTCATGATTTGTTTTATAGATCTCCGTGAAATGGATGTACCATCACATGTAAACAAATAACCTGTTTCTGATCTACCATTGTGAGGATCTGACAAGTAACCTGCATCTCTAAGATAGCGAAGTATATGTTTGACTATGTTTCAATGTCTTCATGTAGGTGAATAACTATATCTTTCTAATAGATTAACCGCAATGATATATCAAGACGTGTATAATTAGCAAGGTGCATTAGTGCTCCAATTGCCTGAGATATGGTACTTCAGGACCAAGCAATTTTTCATCCTTTTCTCGAGGCCTGAAAAGATCTTTCTCCACATCTAAGATCTAACAACCATATTGGATTAGGAAACATGTGACATTTGTCCATAGAAAAGCATTTCAATACTTTTCTATATAGCCTTCTTGATGTACAAATATTCCTTTGTCCAAATGTTCAATCTGCAAACCTAGACATATTTTGTCTTTTCTAGGTCCTTCTTCTCAAACTTTTATTTAAGCAATTTATAGATTTTGGAAGCTCTTCAAGAGTTCCAATAATATTTATGTCATCCACTGTATCCACATAGACAACTATTATTGCAAATCCTTTTCCACATCATTTTATGAAAATACAAGGACAAATTGAGTTATTTGTATATCCTTATTTTAGTAAATATTCAATGAGATGATTATACCACATGCGTCCATATTGTTTCAACCCATAGAAAAACTTGTTCAATTTGATGGAGTAGTTTTCTCGAGATCCAAAATCATGTGCCTCTGGTATATTGAACCGTTCATAAAGTTTCATGTAAATGTCACTATTAAGGAACTATATAAATAATATGTCATAACATTCATCATGTTAAAATTAAGCCCTTCATGTGCTACAAGGCTAATTAAATATCAAAAATCGATTGAATCCACTACAGGTGGATATGTTTTATCAAAATCAATTTTAGGTCTTTGTAAAAATCATTGAACAATAAATCAAGCTTTATACCATTCTTATTTTGTTTTTCCACAAAAACTCATTTACATCCAATTGGTTTCACACCTTGAGGTTTTCGGACTACAAGTCCAAAATTGAGCCACATATAAAGTGAGTTTAAATTTTCTTCAATTGAATATATTCATTTTGGCCAACTCTCACTTAGTCTACAATCTTTAATAGACTTTGACTCATGATCCTCATTATCATTGATCATTTTTAGTGCTATATTGTATACATGACATTGTTAATATTGACTTTATTTGGTTATCTCAATTTCGGTTCCATTTCATTTCATCCATGACATAAAATCTCTTTATTTCATATTTCAAGTACTTGATTTATTCTTCTGGAACTGAAAATTAAATTTGGTCAAAGTGCTCTTAGAATTTTCATATCCTTACTTTGGTCATTTTTAACTTTAGTTTCTTGTCTTGGTAGAGGACTTTTAACATCGGAACCGACTTTCCTACCATTCTTCATGCACGGTTTCAATTCATTTGCAATAATAGATTATTCAACAGGAGAATCCACTTCAATTGTAGTATTAGCAGCAATATTGGTTGTATATAATTTGCAAATGAATAATATTTCAAACTTCTGGTTCATATTGTGGTTTGTACGAGGATCAAAATATAAAATTGTTCATTGAGCTTCTTGTTCATGATTTCAGCTGCTTATCCCCTCCCCCTAATATTAAAAAAATTAATTTATTAAGTGATAATCAGCCTACTTGGTTGCAATCAAGTATTGTATTATTTGCTCAAATTATATCCTCAAAATTGGGATTCATATCAATTATATTTTTTCAATATTCTTTCATGATGCATCTTAATGTATTATATTGGGGTAATTGGAATATACACAGCACATCCAAATATTCACTTAGATGAGAAGTATTAGAATAAATTGTAAATTAAGGGAGGATTAAGATATAGTATCTTATTGGCTTGATGCGAATAAATATTTTAATGTACTTGATTGCATGTTTCCAAATCATAATTTAGAATTTATAATCTCATTAGTATCAATCATACAACTAACTTTAGACATCTAAAGAATGGATCTTCAAGTCCTTTTTTTTAATCATATGAACATATGCTACAAGATGTTCAATATCATTTTTTAATAATATATGTGATACTTATCAAGAAAGTTCTAGAAAGAAAAAAAATTCAGAAAATGAGATTGTTTTCTAAGAAAACAATTTCACAAACTTTTGGTTATGAGTAGACAATAAATATTTTGCATGATATTTTAGTCGATACAACAATTAATGTTATGAAAAACTCAATTTCTCTGATTTTTAATTTCTTTTAGAAACACACAAAAATTTACTGGATTGAAGAAACTTCAGGTTCTTCAATACTAATTATTCGCATCAAATTATATCAGAGATGACCCATCCGATTTTATCAACGACACATTTAAGTGTAATTTCTAAACTTTTGGTTTACAATTGCATGTTCTTCAATTGTACTAATATAAGTGTAGTACAAGCTCGAAGAAAAAGACGGTAGCTTTTCTATTACACATTTTCTGTCCAAATTCTGTTGTGTAGTAGAAAGATATTTGATACCTCCAATAAAATTCAAAACCAATATGATAGTATCTCATGATTAAACACTTTAATCATACACATGCATATGAATATATTATCGTATAATTATCAAACAATTATCCCTTATAAAATTAAACATATTTAGTCATACAAAATCATATCACTAAAATCATATCGCCTTATAATTAATTTGTTTTACTATCTTTCAGGAATGCCTGATAAGTTCTTCAGGGATTATATAAATAATTTGTCTGCTATCCTTCGTGATGCTTGATAAGTTCTTCAGGAACTATATAAATAATTTGTCTGCTATCCTTTAGGGATGCTTGATAAGTTCTTCAGGAACTATATAAATAATTTGTTATAAACAATAGTCTAAAAAAAATATAACCATCCTTCTGAGATGCATTAAAATTATTTGTGTCATTCTTCTGAAATGACAATCTTTTAATGAGCATATTACAAATTAAATTATAAATTTTTAGATCAAAACAAAAATTAAGATGAATTACATTGGTGATTTGAAGGTAAAATAATTTCTCTTAGCCATTGACATCTAAATCTTTAACTATGACAATTAGAGGAGCCAAAAATTTCATGTAATAACTATTAGAAGAAAAAGGATATCTAAATAACATAGGAGACGTGACATTTGAGATTTCACAATATAACACAAATTTCTTTGTGAAATCCTTCTGGAATACTCCACTATTATTGATCCAATCCATATAGAATTCGATAATATAGTTGATGCAATCATTTTTCAAATTTTTAACATAACAAATGCAATCCTCCTGGGATATGATATTAGTATAGATGCAATCCTTCTGGGATTAACTAATATCATGATGAAATTCTTCTAAAATTATAGATACAACATTTTAAGTGTGAGAAATCCTCCTTTTAAAACTTTAACTCTTCGAGAATTATATATCACAAATGATCTTCGTAGTGATAAAAAGAAACAATTATTTGCACAATCCTTCTAGGAAGCTTGGAAAAAAAACCCTTCAAAGTTATTTCACAAATATTCACATCGATTAAGAAAAATAATTCTTTAAGTAATCCTCTTGAGATATCTTAACATTAGTAATGTAATCCTTCTGGGATGCACGCTATTCATGCAATTCTCCAAGGATGCATGAAAATTACAATTGATATTTTCATAAAAATTGAACAATCATTCTATGAGCAATCCTCCAGGGATGCTTCAAGAACTCATCGATGATAGACAGCCTTAAAAATATAATTGTGTTAACTAAACAAAATTTCCATTAGAAATTTATACAAAAACATAATAGAATAGCACGCTAAAATTTAATCTATAAGATGAAGAAAAAAATATTAAAAACTTACTCGAAAGAGAAGAAACATGATTATGCAAATTGATCATAAAATCACTCACACGGTAGAGTTTCGTGCTGATAACATGTTATAAAATTAACGAAAACAACATAGAGATGAATGAGAGAAAGTGGTATTCTATTATCTTCTTCAAGGAGTTCTCTTTACATGCAAAGTGATCTTTATTTATAAGACACTAGAAAGGTGAAAAATTATAACCTTATATACCACTTAATAGAATATATAAAGATAAAAAAAATAAAAATATATATGGACATCCACAATAATATTTATTCATAACATAATTAGAATATATAATCAACTCATTTTTACTGAACATAGACTCAATTTAATTTTTTTAACTAAATTTATAAAGTCAATAAATTCAAAAAGTCAGTACATAAACGAAAAATGGGTCTAACACCACTATAATTTTGAATGATCATCACACATAAGGTCATAAGCTAATGGATGGTAACATATGAAAATAAAATTTAGCGTTGACATTTAAAAAAGAAAAAAAAAAAAAAAAGTTGGAAGAGCAAGCAAATGGAGAATAACTAACACACATTTAAGAGATTTCATATTGAAAATCGAATAAAAAAATCCAACATAAAAATATCGTGGTGACAGTTGAGATAGACTGCAATTATTATTTTATTAAAGAGCATTCATTAAACTTCTTCATCAAGACTTTATAAATATATGAAGACTTTTTCATAACTATAGAACCATCATAGTCTTAAAAAATCATAATTATCTTGAAACTAGACTTCCATAAACTAAACTAAACTAATACTATAATCTAATATATTAACTTAAAGGTGGACAAAAGAAAAGAAAAACTTATCATCTTTGACAAAGATCACGACTTATACAAGTGTATACAAAATGTATTAAAAGATATTACTAGTATTTTTCTAGATGACAGAAAATTATCTTTTGCAATTTGGATGCATTTCAAAGGGTCTTTTTCTCTTGATACTAGAAAACAAAGGCCTCACCATGAGAAAGTGCTCATTTTACTCATGGATGGATTATTATTAAATTTGGCGGTTTAGATGGCTGATTACTTAAATAATTATTAATTTTTTATTTAAAAATTTGTTGTAGACTCCATAATGTCTTCTCATTAAATTATTTCTTTTCTCTTTTTTCTTCTCTGTCTTTGTTCTCTCTCTAATTAAAAATTATTGATGAAATAGTTATTTTTGACCGTTAAGATATTTAGTTGTTGCACAGAGTTAAAGTACGTTCAAACAAGTTTGGATTCTAAGTTTGTGCATTTCTAAACGATTGGACATAATCTAATCGATTAGAAAAGTCAAAATTTCGCCCGACTATTTTGATGCCTTTCATTCATCTGATACAAGTTTCAGATGTTTTTTTTTTTAAATTTTTTTTGGTATATCATTTTGAAAATAGTTTTAGCATGTGTGTATTATAGCCTTGTGCTTATATGAAAAAACCCATTTGCCTTACATATGTTCACTCACTTATTAGATTAGGAAAATTCTCCTTTTCTACAAACCTTTGCCAGATATTTCTCTTTATGTTGACACTGCTTGAGATCACTTGATATGAGGCTTCAGATTATTCTCACTTTATTTATCCTCATTGGATAGTCAAGTTCATCAAACCATAATACTTAGGTTTGCATCTTTAATCGCTTAATCGTTCATACTTGACTTATCATAGTTGTCATCATCAAAAGTAGATGTTTTTGTTACCTGTAAAATAAGGTTCCACATATAACATATTGTATAAGCAGATCATTAGATCTTTGAAGTATTTATGCAACACAAGACCTGACATTTACCTTAGTGTTAAATTGGTGAGTATATTCATGGACAAACTAAGGCTATGTCATCTAGTTGAACAAAAAAGAGTCCTAAGATACATCAAAGGCACATCATATCATGGGGTGCTAATGCCTCATCAAACAACTAGAATTGGAGCAAGGATATATGGTTACTTTGACTCATATTAGAGTGGTGATCAAGATGACAAAAAAAGCTCAACTCACTACATGTTCATGCTTGGATCAACACCAGTTTCTTGGAGTTCAAAGAAGCAGGAGATTGTTGCTTTATCTTCATGTGAAGTTGAGTATGTTGTAACCTCTTATGCAACATGTCAAGCACTTTTGTCAGACATGTTGCTTGAAGAATTGAACATTGGTGACTATGGCAAAATCAAGTCGCTTGTAAATAGTCAATCATCCATAGATCTAGCAAATCATCCAATGAGTCATGGAAGAAATAAGCATATAAAAAGAAGGTATCACTTTCTTAAAGATCAAGTTAACAAAGCAAGGTTAATTATTGATCATTGCATGACAAAATTGCAATTAGCAAATATCTTGACAAAACCCCTCAAGCAAGTAAGGTTTGAAGGCTTAAAGAAGTTAATGGGAATGAGAAGCATTGCAAATTTGAATTAGGAAGGATATTGTGGTTAATTTAATTTTCCTTAAGAATATACTCGGGGGCATATCATATAACCAAGCGGGAATATCAGTTTTAGATAGACAGATTGTTTTCAGAATATGCCCGAGTGGGTATATCATATAACCTGGTGAGTGTATCAGACTATTTTTAGACAGTTTATTTTACATTTAATTTTGGTGACTAATGTATTTATAAATACCACCCTTCATTATAATTGATATATACTCAATAATCAATAATCTCTTTTCTCTCAATCACTCTCTAATTTTTTTCTCAATTTATCATAATTTATCAAGTAACTTGTGATACAAGTTCCCTAAAACGTGGGATATAAGATTGGATATGAGAAAAAGATAAACAAGAAAATAATAATATAATACTATTTATTTATTTTTTGATTAAAAAAATTTCAACCGATATCACTGACACATCACAGTCAATTTTCCACTTTCCCATGGTGGGTTAGGCTTTCCCGATTTTTTTAATAATTAAATTTTGCAACAAAAAAAAAAACTCCAATAACTAACATTTCATATTAATTTCCAAACTAACCATTTTCAAACAAAAAAAATTCGAAACAAAATGGCGGCGCCAATTTGTAGACACATGCACCAAATTTTACACTAAGGCAACATGGTACCTGACACATGCAATGTTGTAATGACAATCATGTTGGCACATGCTTTGTAAATTTAAGAGCATACGTTATCACCCCCGACTCACGCAAGTTATTTTTTGTATACATGTGTCAGAGGTGATGGCACATGCTCTTACATTTACAAACCATGCGTCAACATGATTACGTTACAACGCTATATGCATCAGAAGCCATGACTCTTTAGTGTAAAATTTGGTGGATGCGCCGACAGCATTGACACCTCTATTTTAGTTCAATTTTTTTTTAAAACATAGTTACTTTAGAAATTAATGTGAAATGTTGGCTACTGAAAATTCTTTTTTTGAAAAATTTGACAATTAAAAAAAAAAAACAGCTTTCCCACCCTAAAACTATGCAATTTGATGCATGATTTAATATATTTTTGTTTTTTCAAATTATTTTAACGAAGTAAAGTCAACTATTTTCCTCTATAATGTCAACTTAAACCTTGTATGAAGGATTTATTTTCCTCTATAATGTTAAAATCTTCCAATTTGAGAAATCAGGATTTTAAGTTCTCCAAATATTTTCTTTTCTTTATAATACTCTTAAAAAACATCAATCAAAATTCCTCTTTTCCCACACTTTTTTCTAAAAATGATATTTCTTCAAACAAGAAAATTTTTCTTCCTTCCCCACTCTCAATTCTAAATCCTTCTCTTCCTTCCTCTCCACACTTCCAAATAAATATACACATGAACAATTAGAAGGGATTTTATCTGGAAAATATTTACTGATTCGTGCAAATTATAAATCAATTAAAATGCAGCATTTCGTCTTTAAGATAAGGCAAGAGTAAAAGGCGGTACGGCGCGGTTCCATTCATCTATGCATGCTTAACAATACTGCAGAATACAAAGGAGTGTATGATGATGGTATACACATGAACATCAATGTAATCATGGCCTTGGCTCAAACCCCGTCTACGCCAAAATTCCAGTAAAATTACTGGAAATACATATACTGGTCTCTGCTAGTTGATAGTTGATATCTGGTTTAATAAACTAAAAAACTGCAAAAACAAGAATCACATAATGAGATTCG
This sequence comes from Vicia villosa, assembly GCF_029867415.1. Classification (NCBI taxonomy): domain Eukaryota; kingdom Viridiplantae; phylum Streptophyta; class Magnoliopsida; order Fabales; family Fabaceae; genus Vicia; species Vicia villosa. The sequence continues at coordinate 776,245 of NW_026705133.1, forward strand.
AGATATGGTTGGCTTGGTCGGGAAAGAGACCTTAGATCAGTCCCCTGTAACCAACTCCACCATCACAGAATATAGGAGCTTAGATACTACAACCTACTGCCACATCATGACAGTTATAAAAAGTTTTTCAGTTTTAGTTATGCAGTTGTTATCTTAAACTCCACGTTTTCATGCCTTGTAAGGCTTCCATCAAGTAATCTTCCTGGTGTCGACCATCAGTTTATAGAGAGCGAATCCACCTCGATGACAGCCAGGCATCCTAGAGGCCATATTTTCTAATTCAATCTGAAAAATACAAAATCAATGAGCAATGGTTTGTCCACAAAAAGTACATGGTTGGTTGTAAATATTGGCACTAAAATGATCACTTTGAAATTTGATCAACAAATGAACTAGTTTTTAAGCTTTGAAATAACAAGCATATAAGTCCAAACAGATCCTACCATGACCTAGAGAAAAAATAAACCATAGATTTACCATTGGGACAGTATAGAGCTGGGTTGATTCGTAGCCATCTAGTGCACTGGAGTAAAACTGCTGAACTTCCTTTGAGTCAAGATTGCATTTGATAAAGAAAAATGCAGCCGGTCTCACGTTCAAATCCCTGCGAGATATACCAATGAAAGCCGGGATGCTCTGCAGGACAAAATATGAAAAATAGATGCTCAGTCTTTGAACCCATTCAACTCCTAACTTAAAAACGAAATGAGAGAAGTGATTAACGGCGGAAACAAAAGACTTATCAGCAATCAATCCACTCAAGGAAAAGGTATACAGCAAAAATCAAAACATATAATCACCATGGCTACAGAGCAGACACTACTATGTGGCCTCTGAAATTCACTCGTTAATGGAAAAATCTTGTATATGATTATCGGCTTATCGCTAAGTTCTATTAAAGTACAAATGAAACTTACAAGGGATGAAGCTGGCACTCCAATTTCTTCAACTACTTCACGTACTATGCTGTCAAACATTTCCCGTGAAACATTAGGGTTGATCGACCCTGTTAACTCCTTCACATATTGATGGGACGTTATACCAATTTCTTGAGGCTGTGAATCATATGAAAAAATAATTCAATGTATAGCCATGCCTACGCAGGAATATTAGGTCTGAAATACATATACACAGAATAAATATGTCACTGACCCAAAAAACAAATCAAAGACTGATTTCAGAACCAAATGTCCATTTCATTATGAATAATTCAACAACTGCAAGAAAAGGATTTGGAACATTCATTGCACTATCGAATACCTCAGGGTGGCCTCCAGGGAAAACGAAATATCCAGGAAATTCACCAACATTATTACTTCGCTGTAATACAAGTATTTTATTGTCAATTGTCTCCACCACGGCACCGTTTCCTAATGGACTGGAGGTATGCTGACAAAGAACGAAATCATCTGAAAAAACATAAAGATAAAGCCAAAAGATTAAGATCGATAAATTAATATAATAAGGTGAAGAAGATTGAACCCACTTAGAATTGTGGATGGGCCTAATTCAATCTTATAAAACCGACTAATAAGGTGAAGAAGATTGAACCCATTTATAAACATACGTTCATGTCATTTATTGTCCGATATGTGACTTTTAACAATATGATATCTTAATGAACACAACACTACATACTCATGCAGCAACGAATATGTAACAACTTCTTTCTTGTTCCATTGTTTAGTGAATCTATGTACTTACATGACAATTAAGGTGGAAAAAAATGTAACAACTTTCCATCCTTTTTCACTTTTCTTCCAACCTTCTGATGACCAAATGAAAAATCAAATTACAACAAGACACAAAGATGATAGGTAGAACCCAAACAGTTGCCACCTTAGATGAATATTGTAGTTTCTACAACAATCAAATATGCGTGGAAGCCATATGAATTTGGATCAAGATGAAAAACGGGGAGGTTACATAGATTATGAATTTGGATCAAGATGAAAAACGGGGAGGTTACATAGATGATATTTGGTTATCTCAGTAATGGCTATCGATTTGGACAGCCTTACAGTTATAAGATGCTAAAGTTGTCTGACACTACAATCACCAATCAATATCCAGTTGGCTAATGATTTCAAGATCCAGCAGTACCTCCTCTACTTTAGGGGCAGAGAGAAGGGAGAGAGATACTGTACTATTGCTTCTAGATTTTCATCAAATCAACCCCCAGCCGCTTGTTCCTTTCATGATAATTTACTATTGGAAATCATATACATCTCCAGTTTAGAAGTAAGTTGCCACACTACCCTAAGCTCAGGTGCTAACAGCATGAGTTCACAGAGTAACCACAACAGTAACGCTTGAGTTAAAAAGGGAGCAAAGATTCTATGTTTTACCTTCAGATGAAACAAGAAACTTTTCCCACAACGGACTTAAATTTGTCCCCACAAAAGTCCTGGAGCATTTTTAACCAATAATTATTAATTAAAAAATTGAGCCAATGTAGAACAGATAAGCAAAAATACAAGGCAAAAAATAGTAATGAAATTAAACTATTACTTCAAGACAGCGTACAAAAGATCTTCTGCTGGTTTCAAGCAAACACTAGAGATAACAAAATGTTTCCAACAAACTTATCACTTCAGTTCTTATTATTCTATCATTATCAACAATGAACACGCATTAGAACTCACGAACACAAACCTTGAAATAGAAATAGATTGAGATTGCGAAAGCATCCACACAAACATTAAGACTATGGTAAGTGTATCATTCAAGATTCAAGAATCATTGTAATCCTATCATATCAATATCACTAACCATGATAAATAAAAATGAAACAACTCCAAGATGAGCACTGAGAAGCAACCTATAATCCGTCAAACCTAGATGAAGGCATACATGTGGCTCATTCTCAGATTCACCTCCAGTGTGCAAAACATGCCCTCCATACTGTGATATTTTCAACAAAACAGATACACACACTATTAGTCAGAGCATCAAACTCAAATCTTACTAAAATAAATCATCCCTTATCCACCGAACCACGGAAACTCGAAATACGACAATGACACTTGTGAGCATTATTTTTTTTAGAGTTGTCGGTACTACATATCTTATACATTTAAAGATAATTGCAGGTAAGAAAATCTCATACTCTGAATTTATTTCCATTGAAGAGAGATTTGTTCTGTAGACTCCTCTGCTCCCAAATCTGCGCAACAAAAATAAACAGAAAGTAATCACTAATACAAGTAATTAAGGAATGTAGAAATGGATCACAGTGTGAAAGAAATATGATGAACCTCGGAGATGGAGTTTTCCAAGGTTAGGTCAGAGTGAGGGATTCGATCGTAGGCGTCACCGAATTCAACAGAGACCTTCAAAAGTGAGTGATGAATTTAGTAGATTATTACGGAAAAGCGAGTGTTAAGAAGTTGGAAGATGAGGGAACCTGTGATGGAGAGAGACCAGAAGGGAATGACGCAAGAAGCTTGAAGGAGGAAGGTTCTGTGTTAGTTGAATTACTAGATTTCTTCTCCTTCTCCATGGCTACGTCGATGAGAGAGTTTGATGCTTCTTTATTTGAATCTTCAAAGTTCAAGCAAAGAAGAAAGCTATTGGGCTCGTTGAAAGCCATGGGCTCTCGTTTAAGAACTTATTAGAGAATTTCTTTATGAACTTCCCACCTTTTTGGACACCCGCGGCGAAAATAGCAAAATGTCCCTATATTTTAGAAATACATCTCCGAAATTACTTTTTTTGAAAAAAAATTGATTTCGAAAGTACACTAGAACACCAAAAAAAAATAGTTGTTTTCGGAAATCCATTTCCGAAATTATTATTTTTTTGGAGAGGGAGGTGTGTTCCAAGATGCATATCCGAAATATTTTAATTTATGATCTTGAAATGTTTCGGATATGCATATCAAAAAATTCAATAATTATTAAAATATTAAAATCAAGGTGAACCAATACAATTAATAGTATAATTAATTTTATTAATTAAAAAAGTATTAAATATATATCATTATAATCAAGATATAATAATAATATTAGCCTAATAAATATTTAAATTAACACTTTATTTATTATTATTATTTTTATGAAACATAAAAAATCATTTGAAAAACTAATGTAATTCAAAACTTATATTAAAATAAGAATAAAGTAGTAAATAATTTTATTCTTACTTGATCTCTTTTATTTTAAATTTTTGTTGAACAATTATTAATATATTTATTTTTTATATAATTATAATTATATTATATTATTTATAATTTTAGTAATTATTAATATGAAATTTATCAAAAAACATTAAATTTTTATGAGTTTTTTTTTAATTTATAATTGAAATTAAAAAAGAAATATCAACCATATAATTATCATTATTACTATTCATAACTTATAAATTATATCAATTTTATGATATCTGAATTAATCAATATCTTAAATTTTTTCTTTTTTTGGGATTTTGCTTACTTCGGATATACATATCCGAAAAAACCTCTGACCATTTTTTGAGGGTTTTTTTTGGATATGCATATACGAATTAATCAAAATTTCAATTTTTTTGTGTTTTCGGAGATGCATCTCCGAATTATCCAAAATCCTAATTTTTTCAGAGACGCATTTCCAAAGGATATTTTCGGGTTTCCAGCAGGGGTTTTCACCGCAGGGGGTCCGTAAAGAAATTCTCACTTATTAAGCTCCTTGAAAGTTATAGGCTTTCGATTGGGAAAATTTAAGAATTTCTTATCCCACTTCTTGAGGTTCTTTGGCGTTTTCAAAAATATCCATTGTTTTGTAGATGTATCTCTGTACACATTTTTTTACTTTATGTTGATTTGTTCCGTAGATGCACCTACGAAAGTTTTCCTGTCATGTATCTACGAAAATATTTGATGTTAAAATCGCGTCAAATTATTCTTCTCCCTCATTCACAAAACTTTTCATTTTCACAAAACTCTCTCAAACTCTTTCAACCTCAAAAAATCTTCCTTCCACCAAAGTTGTTATTTTTCTCACGAGTTCAACAGAGAATATCAACATCAACAATCAACACACTCCAACTTGTTTGAAGTTTGATTTAATCGGTAAATTTTCGAGTAAGTTTCGAGTATTTTCCATAATAGAGTTAGAATACACTTTTAGGTTAAGAAATAATTAGATAGTGTAAAAACATAGTTTAGAAACAATGTAGGTATTGTTTGTTGTGTAAAATGGACGATCAAGGGCTCAAAATTTGGATTTGCAAGGTATTAAACAATATAGACGCCATTGTTGTGTTTTGGAAGTTGTAGAACGTTTCGTAGGTGCATCTACGAAACAATTAAACATTAGGGTAGTTCTGTAGATGCAGCTCCGAAACAAACCCAGTTGTTATAAACGCTTGGTGCTTTCGTAGCTGTATCTACGGGAGCTTTCCACATTTGCATCTACAAAGTTAAATTTTTTTTTTTTTTTTGCATTTTGTTTTATAACTTAATTGTATCTAATTCGTATTTATTTGTCATGCCTTGCAAACATTATGGATGATGAGATAGACTGACTGATACATGGGAGGGTTGCCCTGCATGCCTCCATGCGACATTCACGGAGCCAGATAGTTCCAGAGGTAGTTGACACCTCTGTTCCAGCAGATACCTTGGTTGAGGTCACGTCGCAAACTACTTTGCATCTCAGTGCGCACACGCCTTCCACTTCTTCTTCTTCATCCAGGAGGCGTCAGGATGATGGCAAGGGTGCATCCTCGTCCCCCTCCTCCCGCAGACATCGTCGGAATGTTTTTGTGCCACATCCAACTGAGTCCGCTTTTCCTGTGCCACCTCCAGCCGATGTTAGTTCTCCTGTGCCACTGTGAAGTCAAGACTCTCCATCCAATGTGTTTTGATGAAGACAAAGTACAAATAAAATGATCATGTCAAAAAGTATGGAAAAAGCTTCAAGTATATTTTATCAATTCAAGTATTCAAGACTCATCATGTGGAAGCTAGCAACATATTATTCAAGACTTTGGTTTCAAGCTTTTTGCATCTCAAGAAGGTATAATGATAATATTTATTTTTACTAAAGTTTTAGATTCTCAAGTATTCAAATCAATCATTGCATAAACTATCCATGAACTTGGCAAGTGTTTTCAAGTCTTATTTATCAATTCTTACACTGGGTAAATCGATTTCCTTAAGCATGAAATCGATTTACCACTAAACCAAAACTTTTCTAGAAGCAAAAAATCTCATTTTCAACTAGGTAAATCGATTTACCCACTAAGGAAATCGATTTCCTACTGTTTGTTTTTGAATATTTATGATCATTACAGCATGAAATCGATTTCATTCTAAGGGAAATTGATTTCCCTCTGAAAGTTTTTGAAAAATCAGTATGTTCTCAAACACCTCTTCATGTACCTTCTCATGAAATCAAATCATTTCAACTTGAAAATTGTTCATGATATTTTGTGATATATTTACAATGTTGCATAGAGCAGCCCAAAGTGATCATTGTTCTACAAACTTACATACTAAAAAATCTTGTTGTATTCATATCTTATTTTCCAGGGTTAGTGGAATTAAGATTACTTGGTTTTGTATTCCTTAATGTCCAGGATTGTTGGAAGCAAGAGGTTGAAAGTGAGAGGATTGTCTCATTTCAACTTGGTTGATCTAAGAGAATTGTTCTTGGTGGTGTTGTTGTTAAAAGATTGTAGGATTAGTCTTGGGTTTAGGCTTGTACAAATATCTAACAAAAGTGAAATCTCTTTCGTGTTGAAAGAGGACTGGAGTACTCTCGAATTGTGAAGGGAACCAGGATACATCGCTGTGTTTTTTACTTTTCCGCATTTATCGATTTCATCACAAATCATAAACCAAAAAAGAAAGAAACACATTTATAAACTCTTGCACCAAACTAGAAAAATAAGAACAGGTATTCTAAAACCGGATAAATTTTCAAAATCCTAATTCAACCCCCTCTTAGGCGCACTCTTGAACTTACAATCACCTCTTGATGGTTTTGACCCACTACATGAGGATGGTGATGTGCTTGAGAATTACCCAAGGGGTCCCTCCGATTTGTCCCTGTTGACAGGGTACGCTGATCATACCGCCAGACATGTATGGGATGGAGAGGTAACATTGCTTAGAGTCACTATTTTTTTGTCCTCATTGTAAATTTATTATTTCTGTAAATTGTTTGTTATTAACAATGTTTTCATTAGAAATTTTTAGGATAGGGCAACCCAAAAGTTCTATAACCACGAGCGGAAGATATCATCTCTAGAGCAGCCTGAGGAGCCGTGGTGCCAGGATGTCCTCACAATATTTGGTCTGAAGGACCTATGTCAGATTGGGTACACCACTATCCACAATGGAATGCTCATGGAATTAGCAAAGAGATAACACCCAGAGACGCCCTCCTTCCATCTACCTCATGGTGATATTACTATTACCTTAGACGATGTCTCATCTTATTGCATATACCTATCAGGGTTGCCCTCCTCTGTCACGGTAAGATGACGAAGGAGGAAGCGAGAGAGCTTTAGATTGAGGAGCTCGGGGCTGATCCACTCGATGCGCTAGATAAGGTGAATAACACTCGCGACGCGCACGTGTGGTTTTCTTTCTTGATGCACAGATAAGATGAGGAGGTAGTTGCGACACGACAGGCTGTTAGTGACCTAGTTGAGGTGGAGGTCACAGACAACGTGTGCTTAGGTGCTACTTCCTATTTTTGATCGACACTCAGCTGTTTGTGGACACGAGCTCCACGTATATGAATTTCGCTTGCTTGAGGTACTTTTTGGATCCCGCACGGATCCATGAGTAAAATTGGGAGCAGCAACGCTGGCGCACAACTATTTAAGACTGGGAGATGGATGCCTATGGAAGACCAGGACCGTCACAGGAAGTTGTTCACTACTAGTGGTAACAATCTTATATCCTTATTTTTTTCCATAACTTTTCATTCTATATTCCTGAAAACTGGTAACCGGTTCCCATCCATTAAAATGCAATTTTCATGGAACAGAACACCCGGGAACCCGGTTCCTCCAAACTGGGAACCGGTTCCCACTATTGCAGAACCCCAAAAACCCAAATTTCTTGTTGCTACGAGCCCCCTCTCCTTAAACCCTCAAAACCCCATTTCTCAAACATGAAAACCTCATTTTAAGTCACAATTTCTCTAGTCTAACATTGGTATCAAATAGATATTCAAATACACATATCATTTACATCAATTGCACAACCAATCATCCATCAATTTCAACATTCATCATTCATAACATCCAAAAACACATAATAATTCAATTTCTTCACACATTCATGGATTTACAATTATGAAATCTAACCTCAACCATACCCATCATCATGTCAATCCTTAGAGATTAAGAACCCCACCCTTACCTTAGCAATTTCTTCAAAAGCTTCTTCTTCTCCAATGGAGTTCTCCCCTTTTGCCCTAGCTTCCTCTCCTCTTCCATTCTCCTCTTCTTTCACAATTTCTCTTCTAATTTTTCTGATAACACTAACTCTCTATTTCCCTTATTTTGATATAACTAACTCCTTAATATGCTAATGGGCTTAAATTAACACCTCCCAATTGCTACTACTATTAACTCTAACTTTAGGCCCAATACTAATAACTTCATTATATTATATCAAATAAATCACAAACACAACATAATATTAATTAAATAGTCACATAACATAAACGAATATTATTTCCGATAATATTACCCAACTACAATCGATCCATAACTTAGGTAATGCCAACTCACGATTTGTATTTCTCTGACTAATTCGACTAATTAATTCGACCACAAACTTAACTGCTCCAATCAACATATTGATCCAATTACTCCTTTAGAATAATATCGATAAATCCCGACTTCGACTAATTCCAACGAATAGATCCTTGATTAATTTAATTAAATAATTAATTAAATTCGGGGCGTTACACCCACTTTTACTACCACCAACCACTTAATAAGCTCATATAGAATAATCTAATAATTATATTAATATTATTACCAATATTAATCAACTAATCAACCAACATCAACATTAGTAACTTATATCCACATATTCCAACATTTCACAACTTTGTCAATTAATCTTAAATAATTTAATTAAATAATTAATTAAATTATCGGGGTGTTACATGTTGTACTCTTCATTATCATAACAAAAACATCCTTAAACCCTTCCAAAAATTTCCTACATTTGTATTAAAGACTTTCACCTGTAAACACAATTTTTTTGTATTTTGACATCAAAGGTGCAAAATTGACTGAATTTACCAGTAATGTACATGTCTATAATTATTAATCATTTGGATGATGTGGTTTTTTTATCTAGAACATGAACACATAGTTCAGAAATTGAAATCAAGATTCTTGAAGGATTGGTCAATAAATTAAAATTCTGATTTGTTGAATGCTGATTGAAATTCTCTTATTTTTTATTGATTTGTAATTATGGTGCACTCTAATGATGTGATCAAAGCTAATGTGTCCAGGGATAATGATCCATAATTACCCCAACAAAGTGTTGTCCACATTGATGTTGGAAAAGAATTACCAATAAACATGAGTTTACTTTACGTGAACGTATGCCTCAATGGGCCCGCATAGATGTTGTTAAATCAGGACATGACATTGTTATCGGGAGGTTGGATTCTGGTTATGATAGAAGACATGCAATTTTTATAATGAGATGCGAAAGAAGTGGCAAGTATAAAGAAGTGGCAATTATAAAGAACTTATCTGGAAGTTGAAATGCGATGACACCGAAATAAGGAAATGTGAATGTATTTTTTAGTTGCGATAACACATGGATATTTAGTGTAATTTATGGTATACATAATCTTGATTTGAGTCATAACTTATTAGGTCATCCAATTGTATCTCGTCTGAATTCTGAAGAGAAGAAACTTGTTTCTGACATGACATTGAACATGGTTCAATTAAAAAAACATACTCACAACTTTGAAAAGGAAAAGACCTGGAAATGTTTTAAATATTAAGCAAGTATACAATATTCGCAATTGAAACAAGAAGGTGATAAAAGGTCCAAGATCTAAAATATAATAGTCGTTGAAATTGTTGGATGAGGATCATTATATACCTAGGTATAGAGTGCGTGAGGATGGAAAAATTGTTCAAGATATATTTTGGACTCATCTTGATTCCATCAAGTTATTCAACACATTTTCCACTATACTGATAATTGATTCAACATATAAGACCAACAAACACATAATTCTTATTCTTGAAATTGTTAGTGTTAATTTTATAGAGATGACTTATTCAATTGGCTTTACATTTTTTGAATGTGAAAAAACGGATAATGATACATGGGTTTTGGAAGTGTGTTGGAAGATGCCTCATATGTTATTAACAAAAACACTCCAAAATGAATCAATATTGGTATATTGAATTTGTTTACTTAACGACATGAAACCTCATTTTGAATTTAGGGTCACGGAGAACACCTCTCTTATAGATTTGAAATCCAAATTGGGGAATCTCTTACATCACACAAACAATCGAAGAGTCACTAAGATCGAGTATCGTTCGCCCATAATTGATAATAAATGTAAGATTAAGTTCAATAAATTTGAGTTGAAGATGGATGACTATGTAAGTGTTATGTTGAGTACGTTTCATTGTTACGCAACTAAGAGTCCAATCGAAATGGATGCGACACTTGCAAGATCAATTAATGATATTCTAAAAATGATGAAACGTCTTGAACTATCTATTAGTGATGAAATGTCAAATTAACGTTATTATAAATTTATAGTAGTGCCTGTGTTGTTTATGGCCAAAATTGAATTAAACGCAACCTTCAATGTCGTAGGTATTAACATGAATATCACTCCCTAGAAATAAAAGACAGTACATATGTAATCATTCTTAGAAGTAGACAATGAATGTATTGAAAAACTTTTAATTGAAATGACGAACAAAAGATGCATTACAAACAGGATGACAAATACTTACATCTGCATCAGCAAAAAACGAGAGACCATTTGTGATGAACTTTTACAGCTATATTCCACATTTCCTTTTGATCAATAATGTCTACAATCTTCTCAAAGGACTTTGCCATTTGTTCCTTGCTGTAAAGTGTGGAAAAAGGACTCATTAATAGATATTTTTTTCGAAAATTTATCTATAATTTTTTCAATGTAAAACTAATTTATAACTCATGGTTAATATGACTTATCGAAAGTAAATGGTAAATATTGTATAGTATATTGTTTTTTTTGAAAAATAATGAATACTATTAATTGTTATTTTGTTAGTAAAAGAAATTAAATTAATTTTTTTATCACTTCAAATTCTATCAATCAATTGCAAACAACCACAAGTAAATTCATGTATGAGTAGAATAAATTCGGCTAAGCCATGGGAAATTTTCAAAAACCATAATATTTTAATATACAAAATATAATTTTTAGTTAAGGTTAACTACGAGTAATTTTTTAATTTTTTTTTCTAATATATCAAGTGTATAATTTTTTATCCACACAAATTTAAATTTATCAATGATTAAGCCACAAATAAAATTTTAAAAATATTTTTTATGTATTTTAATGAATAATTTTTCGTAAGAAACATAAATTTGTTAAGACGTGTGTAAATTTTTTTAAAAAAAATTCTAAATATTTTAAGATACACTTTTACTAAGCATTCTTTATTATTTATAATTTCTACGTATGAAAGTATACTTTATGAAAATGAGATAAAGTTTCTTATATGTTGTCAATACCAGGAATTTTTTCGAAATTTGGACAAAAATTTTATATCGTATTTTTACTAATTTTACACTCTATTTCTAATAATTTTGTCTAAAAATTTTATCTTTGATTTTGTCCAAAAGTTTTACACCATATTTTTATTATTTTTGTCCTCAATTTTGTCTAAAAATTATTAATTTTGTCCATGGTGTTGTCTAAAAATCGACTATTAAATAAAAAATATATAACGAAAGGAGGGGTTAAACTCAGACACATGCCCGAGCTCGTTGGACTTTAGATCCGTCATATATGCTGTATATTATTAGTCCAACCTTTATTAGGCTCACTTATTGCAAGTTAGGACACACCATGTGCTGTTGTGTTTAAACATGTATTAACATATAAGATATTTGTTATTTCAAACCCGATAAGGTTTATCATCAGATAGGTACTTGCATGTAGGGGTGTACATGGGCCGGTTTGGATTGGGTTTGGCCAAACCCAAGACCCAACCCATATTAGACACACCGGTTTGAGTGAGGTAAATTAACCACCCGTTATATCAATGGGTCGGTTTGGGCAAACCCACTAAATTTTGGGTTGGGTTGGGTTGGGTAGTGGGTTGTCCAAATAATTTTTTTGCTTATTAACATTAAATGATGAGTCATCATATTTTTTTTTCATAAAAATTACTCAAAATTTATATCTTCTTAAAAAAATTAGATAATTTATTTTTACTATATTTTAGCATTATATAATAATAAATGATAATATTAACTAATAAAAATTATCATAAAATACTAACAACAAATTAAAGTTGCATGACATAAAATTGTATTAGAATTAAAATAACCAAAAAGTGAAACATACAAAATTAGTTAAAGTCATGGTTCACTAAAATAGTAAATGTTTAGAGACTAAAATTACAACTTCTAAGTTAATATTCATCAAAATTATTAAAATTGTAATCATAAATATTTGATTAGTGGGTCAATGGGTCTTTTGGGTTTGGGTTGGGTTTTACCCGAAACCCAAATTTTTTAATGGGTTTTTTAGTTTTAAAACCCATATCCACTCAATTACCCGACCCAACCCACTTTTGTGGATTTTTTTGGGTGGGTTTGACCGGATTTTGTGGGTTGACCCAACCCATGTACACCCCTACTTGCATGTGACAGTTTTTTTTTTTTTGCCGTGAATATTGGAGTTGCATCTAGAAAACATAATAGACTCCAAATGATAATAACACAAATTAAAGAAAATAAAAAAAATAAAAAACTGTAAAAACTAGCATATAATAAATGCCATTCCAGCATGCCAAAAGTAGCAAATAAAATTTCACAAGTACTTCAATAAACACCCAACACAATGAATGATGAAAACCTAGATGACAGGGTTTCAAAGCCATAGGTTCTCACTGCCAACATCACATTTTTGCTCAAACACAAATGCCGAAGACTGTACATTGTTTGATCTTTATAACAAAAATACACGCTGTTGTGTGTTTATGTGGATAACTATTGCAATCATCCATCTAGCCCATTTCTGTTGTCGTTGCTAAAATGGACATACATTATCATGACATTGCATTATGCCCTTTGTCATTGCTATAATCGATGAATTAATTCAATCCAACTATAAAATTGAGAGATATTATCAAGTATACGTAGTTTATAAAATGTTATAGAATTTAAAAAATTATTTGATATTTGGAAAATTACAACAATTTTTGAATAGTGGAGAAGTTTTTGCATGGATTTCTTTGTTTTTGCGTTTCCACGCTGTTGCCAATGGATGAAAATGCATCTAAGCTTTTTAGACACTTGTTCTGAGATATTCTCATTGAAGGCCAAGAAACTACTAATGTGAAAGAGACACTACTAAAAATATAACATTCGCATAAAGGATTTTACATCAGGTATTAAATTATATGATGTGAAAAATATTTCTCAAACAATTTTACATCAGGTATTTATTTCCAATGATGTAAAAAATATATGAAAAAACGAAAGTCTCTCTTGAAAGATGAAACTGGTTAATAATGTCACGATGGATGTGAAGCATTTTCAAAAAAATGAGGCGATAGTCGTTAAACTCATTAGGAAGAACGTGTTATCCTTTGATGAAAGATAGGTTGAAGAATATGTGGAAACTTACTAGAGATTTTGAGATCATGGAGGTAGACAATGATTTCTTTATGGTCAAGTGCGAACTGTTTAAAGATTGGGAGAAAATGTGTCAAGAGGCCTGTGGATGTTGTTTGACAATTATTTGATAGTGGTTTGATAGACTCCAAGCTTTGTACCTCCTCTCGCAAAGGTGGAGTAGACTTTTGGGGTTTGGATTGGACTTTTAGTGCTTAACTTATTGTATTATGATGAAAGTTTCCTTATGCATTTGGCATCTGTTGTGGGTACTCGTGTTAAGGTAGATACCAACACCCTAAATATACAGAGGGGAAGCTTTGCAATAATTTGCGTGAAAATTGATCTAACCTTGTTGGTTGTTAAAAATGTCAATGTTAATTTCCACTAGTACAACGAGCAGTATGAAGGTCTTCATCTTATTCGCTCTAGTTATGATTGTTTTGGACATCACACTGTAATTGCAAGAAAACACTAGATAATCTAACACAATCAGTCGTTCCTACGGTGCCATAACCAAGGGGTCCGCCGAAAAACAATGTTGTCGATGAGTAAAGACTAATGAAACGACATCAAAAAAAGGACGACGATAACGCTGAAATTATAAAAAAAGAGTCATGGAGAAATAAATACAACTCATGGTGATTGACTGGTGGTGCAAAGGAAAAAACGCGGCAAAAAAGTCAATTATGTATGGACCTTGTTTTGCAGGTAATAAAGAATACATGGTAATTTTGATGCTGACAACTATAAAGAATAGAACAAATATACTACTATAAAGGACATAACAAATATTCAGCATGATAAAGATGCAACACAATAACAACTATAAAAGATAGAACTGATGACATTTAACATAATAAAGATGCAACTTTTGAGAAAGTCAATCAATGTACTTAAGCGGTTAAAGATGCAAGCCATAAGGTTTGATAAGGATCAACAAAGTTTTTGACATCAACAATGTTTAAGACAAACGCAAATAAATAGATTACATCAAAATCCTCAAAAGAAATCTCAAGCAAGTGTCAACACAAAAGAATCTATCAGACAAGGCTTAGAGGAGTTAACCTCCTAATTTAGTAAGTGAGTGAAACTTTGTAAAAGCAAAAGTTCTTTCTTTATAGAAGTATATGGACACAAACACACACACACACAAACACACACACACACACACACACACACACACACACACACACACACACACACACACACGCGCGCGCGCACCCCTAAAACCTTTGAGAGGTATATATAAGTTGCATAAAAAAGGATGAGAGCATTCAAAAAGGTAGAAAATAATTTTTGACAAAATATAATTCATTAGAAAAATGTTAATCGATTAGATTTGCACTTCCTTGAGGAACAAGGCAATTTGAACGCGCTCAGATCCTATGCAACGTCTATATATCACTTCTTTCCTATTTTAGAACACGTATTCGTTATATTTAAATAAGTTAATCGATTAGTAACAATCATTTTTGCTTTAATGATATTTCCTCTTTTGGTATTTTTCAAGCCTATAAATAGAGGTCTCATTCCCCGTTTCATTTCATCCAGAAAACAATTTGTGTATTGACACACACACACACACTTACTCTCTCTCTCTCTCTCTCTCTCTCTCTCACTCACTAAGTTGTTATTTTGACTTTCTCTCACTAGTTCTTATAGTCAAATGCTTTTGTGAGTGAGTGGATCTTGTAATTCAGGATGGGTAGCATTGTATAATTTCTCCAAGAATGTTGTTTATGCATCTTGGATGAACACACTCCATTTAAGGATGAAATATGTGGGTAGAAGCTAAACCCATTAAAAGCATTGGTTAGAGATTGTGTGATCAGTTCTTGGTAATTTTTAGGTTGGAGATCATCAAAGTTGATAAACTTACCTTGGCTCTTAGTAAACCTTGTTTGTTAATAGGTTAAAGATCATTAATATTGATGAACTTACCATTAGTTCATAGTTAGCATGTTTAAAACCATAGGTTAGAAGACCAGTTTGTTAAAATCTTAAGAGGTTATTGATTATCTTGTTAAACCAATTTGAGCTCAGTTATTTTGGTGGAGATAAGACTTACTGCTTCAATCTATAGTTGGGAAGGAAGCTTGGCAATTCCAGTCTCAACATTTCAATGGAGAAGATGCAAATGTTCATATCTTCCGTCTTGTATTATTCTTGTGGTAGGACAACCACAATTTCCTTGTATAATGGGGTTTGTGAGCTATACCTACTAAAATCTCTCAATTATTTAATGAAAACTCTCAAGATCAAATCTTGGGGAGAGGAGTAGGTCTTTTATTTGTGACCGAATCTCTATAACTCTTGGTGTTTTTCTTCTTCGTTTAATCTCTTTAAGGTCTGCATTTTATTTCAATATTTATTTTCCACTGCTTAGATATAGAAAAATGTTTTAAAATTTAACTTAAATCTTTAAAAGTTTTTCAAAACCACGTTTTTCCAAATTGCACAATTCACCCTCTTGTGTGTGAAGTCTCAAGTCCAACAAGTGGATTAATCATCCCAGGAGGAAGATGACTTATGACACAAGATTCTTTTTCAAAACTCACCACCACCTTTTGTAAATTTATTCTTTCTTTTATGTAAATATATTTTCTTCAAAATAATATATTTTCTTTAGAAACTTATTAAATGGTATGATTTACCCTAGTCATCAAATAAATGATGAAGAAGTGGAAAAATCTCATTCACTAAAGATAAAATTTGTTTTGGAAAACCGCCAAGGAAATGTAAAATACTTTGGAAAAGATATATATAGTTTCTCCAAGTATCAAACCAGGGGATATGAACACATGAGGCAGATAAATTCTTTTCTTAAAAATCTTTTTGTTACATTTATCTAGAGAATTAAGAATTGGAAAACTTTTCCAACTCTTAAGCCTATAGATAGAAACCTTCATGAATTTCAGGAAAAATCAAGAGAGAAGGAAATCATAGAAGTCGATGTAATCAAAATATTAAAATGGAACATCATCACTCATATCATATCATGTTCCACTTCAATCAACATCTAATGTTCAAAGAACATAAAGAAGCAAAGAAAGCTCTCCAGAAAGTTGAACAAAGCGGAGAGAAGATTTCAACCTAGGGGAGAAATATAAAAAACCGTCTTCCAACGAAGAAGATAACACATGCTCAAAGGCACCCTATAAGGAGGATAAGTGATACAAATTAATATACCTATTTATTTTGCAGGCTATGCTTTGCGGTATAGAATTCTAAAGAAATGTCATTTGAAGAAGCTGAAGTATACTCTAGAAGTATACACTTTCAAATATTTGATCCTAAGGATAAATGATGATGGCAGATGTCAACAGTTATGATCAAAGAAAAACTATTCGAGGATTTCTCATTCTAATGATTGATAAAATAAATAAGCATGTGATGGACTTATTTATCATTTGTTTACCAACTCTCGTATCCAACAATGTGATGAGAAGGACACATCTTTGTGGTGTTTTTCCCTAGAGAATTTTTATCAATAATTGTTCTAGATAGGTATAATTATTTTAAGGTTGAAATAATCAGTTAATTTGATTAAACCCTTAAAATAATTATTTTTAACTCTTTCCTACTTTAAATAAATATTCTTTTATTACTCATGTTATTTCTAACCTTTAAAATGAGTTTGTTCAAGTATTTTAAGCTTAGGGGTACTAAAAACATAAATTAGAGGTGTTAAGAAAGCAACAAGGCCCAAAAAACAAGTCAAAGCCCTAAGGAGGTCTGAATAAAGAAATTTAATCGATTGACAAAAAATGCAAATCGCTTAAATATGGCCAAAACACACATTTTCAAAATAATTCCAAAACTTGACATGTCTAGCAGATTCAATTTGAGCATTAATGAAAATCATATCAAAAGCTAAAAGATTGAGATATTAAATCGATTGATCAACTGATTAAAAGATCTAAAAATTGCAAGTTTATATTTGATTATTGGACAACATGATCTACTCATCAAAATCTCTCGATCCACACGCTCAAAAGCCCAGAAGGTATCACTATAAACAGGTATTTTATTCTTATCTTCTCTTGCATCTCATACATTCATTCCTCAACACCAATAGGATTATTTAAAAAAAATCATCAAGAATCCTAGTCTCACTGATGAGTTCACAACCAAACATCAAGAAAATAGATTCTTTAAGCATTTTGCCAACTGAACAGTCATGAGAGTCCATACCTTAGATCCCGAAGATTTCAAAGAGTGAAATTTTTTCAAAACCCTAGAATAAATCAAACTTTTAAATTTACTCGCACACCCTCAGGAAGAATTTACATCACCCTAGTGAAAATGTTTTGCTCAAACCTCCATGAAATTGATGGAATTCTTCACAATGAAGTGGAAAAACATCCCATAACCCTATCCGTAGAAGAATTTGGTAAACTTCTTGATCTACCTCATGAAGATCACCTCACTGGATTAGGAGACAAAACCAATAGGTATAACTATTTCAATGTTGCATCCTTCTTGATGATAGAACCATCCCCACACATTCTTTGTCCACTTACAGACGAATACATCATCCCTGAAAGTAGAATGACCCATTACATAATAATCAACATTCTCTTTCCCAAACAAGGAAACTTTGGTCTCCTAACCCAATCAGATGTAAAAACCATACGGTCCATAGAAAACAAAGTGAAATTGAATTGGACTCAACTAGTAGTTGATTACATGTTAGATATTAAAATAAAAGATACACCACTACCATATGAAAACTTGGTCACAAAAATACTAGAGAAAACATGTTTCAACCTGGATGAGAAAATTAACTTCAAAGAGAAAACTACAAAAATAGGAAAAGCCATCCTACCCTTAATGCACTATTAGTTGAAGAATGAAAAAATCTTAGGAAAGCCAACCATTAACAATAGGAAAAGAAAAGCTAGTAGTAAGACATACCTATAGAAATTAGCGAAAGTGATGATTTCTTTTCCCTTATGTACTTTCCTTTTTGAATTTCCTTCATGTATTCTTGATTTCAATAAAGTATGTTTTTTCTTTCCTAAATAATTGTGGTACCTTTATGTGTTAAAATTGCTCTACAAAAATTTATGCCTACATTGATAAGTTATCCTTGTTAGGCACTCCTCGTGATAACAAATTAATCCGTGCCAAAATATATACTTTAGAGAACCTTATATTATATGTGTCTCATCTAGAGTGATATTTCTTGTGCTAGACATACTATTTCCTGATATCTCTGCCATGCCAAAGAATTAGGAAACCCCTTTTTAAGGATAAATATGTTGTTTCCCACTAAGTGTGACACTTTTAATATTATACCATGATAAAAAATCTTGCTTTTACTTGAAGAAATATATGCTCATGATTGCATGAAAAACACATATGATAATTTGTTTGCATATGATAAAAACCTTATGCCATGCCTAAACACATTTTTGGAAATTGAAATTTAGACATCTTTTGTGCCAAACACATGCTTCTTAATATGAAATTCAAATCTTTGCTATGTATGAGTTTCTCTCATCACTACTTGCTTTTGTATTCCATAAATGGTTCAACACTTATGATATTCTTGTCTTGCATGCAAAGAAATATGATAACTTGTCACATGATAAAAATATATATCATTTCTTATCATAATCTCATTGAATCTTGATGTTTTATAAAATGCATTATGCCATGTATTGCTACAATGATCTTCTTTCAACATGTTATGCATCAATAAAACATGTTTATCTATTTGCATTTTTTACCCTCCTTTTTGATTATGACAAAGGGGGATAAGCTTACTCTTAGGGAGAAGGTATATATTTGATCTAACTCAAGGCGAGTATTATCACTCCATAATAAACTGCTTTGTTTCTTTCACCACCTCCCCTAAGAAATACATTGTCATCATCAAATAGAGGGAGAATGCGGAACCTTGTTTTGCAGGTAATCAAGATGACATGGTTGTTTTAATGATGAAAACTATAAAGGACAGAACATATATACAACTATAAAGGACATAACATATATTCAAAATGATAAAGATGCAACATGATAACAATTGTAAAAGATCAGAACATATGACATTCAGCATAATAAAGATGCAACTTTTGAAAAAGTCAATCAATGCACTTAAGCGATTAAAGATGCCAACCATAAGGTTTAATAAGGATCAACAAAGTTTCAGATATCAACAAAGTTTTAGACAAAGGTAAGCAAATAAATTACATCAAAAGCCTCAAAAGATATCTCAAGCAAGTGTCAGCATAAAAGAATATATTAGACAAGGCTTACATCAGTTAACCTCTTAATTTAGTAAGTGAGTGAAACTTTATAAAAGTAAAAGTTCTTTCTTTATAGGATTATACGGCTTTAAGCACACACACACACACACACACTTAAAACCTTTTTATGAAATGTTTTTCAAGAGAAAAATCTTTAAGAAGCATATAGAAGATGCACAGAAAAGGATGAGAGCACTCAAAATGCGATAAAATATTTTTTTGACTGAATCTAATCGATTAGAACAAAGTGTTACTCGATTAGATTAACACTTCCTTGAGGAGCAAGGCAATTTGAACTTGCTCAGGTCCTATGCAACGACTATATATCACTTCTTTCTTATTTTGGAACTCATAGCCACTATATTTAAATAAGCTAAACGATTGGTAACAGTAATTTTTGCTTTAATGCTATTTCGTCTTTTGAATTTTTCAATTCTATAAATAGAGGTCACATTCCTTATTTCATTTCATCCAGAAAACATTTTGTGTATTGACACACACACACACACACACACACACACTCTCTCTCTCTCTCTCTCTAAGTTTTTATTTTCACTTTCTCTCACTAGTTATTATAGTCAAATGCTTTTGTGTGGAAATATCTTTTGTGAGTGAGGTGTTCTTATTATTCTAGATGGGTAGCATTGTATAAGTTCTCCAAGAACTTTTTTTATGCATCTTGGAAGAACACATTCCATTTAGGGATAAAATATATGGTTAGAAGCTAAACCCGTTAAAAGCTTTGGTTGGAGATTGTGTGATCAGTTCTTGATATTTGTTTAGGTTTAAGATCGTCAATATTGATGAAATTCCCTTGGTTCTTAATAAGCATTGTTTGTTTATAGGTTGAAGATAATAAATATTGATGAACTTACCATTGGTTCATGGTTAGCTTGTTTAAAACTAAAGGTTAGAAGATCAGCCTCTTAAAATCTCAAGAGGTTGTTGGTTATCCTATTAAACCAATTTGAGCTCAGTTATTTTTGTGGAGAGAAGACTTACCACTTCAATCTACAATTGGAAAGGACACTTGGCCACTTTAGTCTCAACATTTCAATGGAGAAGACACAAACGTTCATATCTTTTGTCTTGTACTATTATGGTTGTAGGACAACCACCATTTTCTTGTATAAGTGGGTTCATGAGCTTTACCCACTAAAATCTCTCAAGTATTTAGTGGAAGCTTTCAAGATCAGTTCTTGGGGAGAGGAGTAGGTCTTTTATCCGTGAACGAACCTCTATAACTATTGGTGTTCTTCTTCTTCTTCTTCTTCTTCTTCATCTTCATCTTCCCTTAAACTCTAAATTCTATATTTTATTTCAATATTTTTTTCCACTGCTTGGATATAGAAAAATGTTTTCAAACTCTGACTTAAAATCTTCAAAAGTTTTTCAAAACCACTTTTTTCGAACATTATGGTCAAGTCCAACATTATGGTCAAGGGAAATGTTTACTCGATAATATGGTTAGAGATCCAAAGAGTTCTAAAATCAAAGGGATTGATGTTTTCTTAAAATGAATAAGAGTTGATAGCAAAACTACTGGACCTAATCAACTTGACGTGGTTTCCAAGAATTTATGATTTGATAAGAGTGGTCCCACCCAGACGCGCATCAACCAACACATAGAGGGGACCCATGCGTCAATGCCAAATCTGCCATTTAAGAACCACACATCTTGATATAAGCGGGTCTTCGAACAAAATTGGGCCAATTTTTAATTCTCGCTAAACACAAAAGGGTGTGCCTAACACTGCCAAATACACCTCCATTGTTCCCATGGTAAATTGGATTTGGAGATCATCACACGATACAATATTATGTATTTTGAACCAACATTAAGTCAGATATATGGAAATAACTAATGTGCTATGGATAAGGGTGCCACTTAAGAAAAGGAAGTTGTTTGGGATTTGGAACCATGTTTTCCAAGTTACTTTAAAAAGTAAACAAAGCTAAAGACGCCTATTAAGGTTTGTTTTTGATAATGTTATTTTGATGATGACAACTTAGCTTCAATGATGAAAAATTATATGTCTACTTGATGCAACCTTAAAGCATGCAGTTAAAGATGCACATTATAGTTTTGTTCAAAGCTTTTTCTCCGGACTAAGCAGATGAACTAGAGTTTTTTGATGATTTATATCCTTTGATGATGGTATTCAACTTAAAATTATCTCAAGCATCATCTCCAAGAATATTCAAGCAAGTGCTTATATGATTGGCTTATTTTACAAATCTTAAAGCTTCAAACTGTGATTCCCTCAACTTTTAATTTCGATGTCGTATGTACTCATAGAGCCTATCCAAGAGCTAGCATCGACATACATGTTTTTTGCAGATGATATAGTCCCACTTGAAAAATCAAAAGATGTCTTAAATGGGAAGTTCGAGACTTATGCATTAGAAAGGTACGTTTAACAAAAGGATAAGTTTTTCTGACCTTGACTTGAAAGTTGCAGACATATACCATAAATAATGCGACTTATATATTTTGGATCCATAATACAAAATGATGGAGAAATAGAAGAATATGTAAACTATTGAATTCAAGCTGGGTGGTTGAAAGGGAGGAAGACCTCAAGAATTTTATGTGACACTAAAATACCCTTCAATTGGTATCAGGGCAGGCATCTTGTTCTGTCTCTGGATGAGATCCTAGGAGGATACTTTCTGGTTTGGCAAGGAAGGTTTGTAGTGAAAAGATGTTTGAACATTGTATGTTCTCGTCGATGTGTACATGGTCCCTTGAAGTGGAGGATGGACTGTGTTGAGCGTCGGTTGTGGTGGTTTTTGTTGGTTTAATTTATTTTTGAAACCTAAGCTTGTGCTGCTTGATTATGGGATGCGGTGATTGGGTACAAAACACTGTGCCTAAAAGACGTTGAGGAGCTATTAATATATTTCCGCTGCATGGTATCTCTTTCAAACCTGGTTCTTTTAACATTAGGGTTTGATCTCCTCAGGAATTACACCCATGATAGGGTATGAACAGAGCTGGTTCAGTCAATTGATTAAGGTGGCCAACAATACTTGAGTTCTTGCTCTCACGTCCACTTATAAAGGCACTTTAGTATGGCTGATGGTTGCTTCTTCAAATAGCATGAAGAAAGATTGAACCAATTTAGATTGGTATCAAAGATAGTCTTCATAATTCTTGATCTCCTTCAGGAAGTAACTCTGAATCTGGCTACTCTTGGTGGAGCCGGGTCTTCTATATTGGAGCTGATCAAGGGATTTTGGTGATTTAGTAACATCCTTAGAACCAAGTCTTGCTATGTATTCCAAGAAGAAGGAATTGAGGTTCTATGGTGTTTCACCCTTAAATTTACCCTCACAATATTAAAGATAAGTTGGCTCAAGCAGCCTCCTCAAGCTCATAGGATCTCCAGTTGCCCAAGACTATGCAAAGGTTGGACATACCTACACTCCTCCTAAACAAAGGACCTCCAACTAGGGTTTTGATTTCCCTTAAGAAGATGGAACTTTCAAGGCCTCAAGTGGAATTCATAATGCCTCATATGTCTCAAGGTATCTCCATGCCAAGTTTCAAGCCTTACGATGCAAGATTGCTTAGTCAATTGCTCAAATAGTCAACAGTTGACTGTATTAGGTCAAAAGGCAACTATGGTTAATGTACAGTCAAACTTCAAGATTTTTGGTAAACATTAAGGATTTGAGGTCACATTCATCATTTGATCAAGGGTTGATCATTATTAATTAAGGAAATCTCAAAGATCATCAAAAGTCAAAGTTGCTAAAAGGGGACGAAAATTGACAAGGAGATTAGGGTTCTAAGAGTGGCATACAATCAAATAATAGAGCAATTTCGTGTCGCTCCTCCCAGCAAGATTCAAAGCATTCCAATCATTCCATTCCACTCCTAATGTATCAAAGGGTAAGGATGAATAAAAAACCAAGATGTGTAACACATAGAATTGGCATAGCATGATCATCATATTCTTTCATATTTTTTTTTCATTTCTTGCATATACTTGTGTTTCAATCCAAACTAATTGTACATTTGAGTTCCTGGTACAGTTTAGAGGAGATCTAGGCCATTAGACTAAAGCTTCCACGTGTAAAACGTTATTTTCCATGGTTAGGGCATAAGGTTCATGTTGATTCATGTTCTATGATACCGGCTGTTTCAATGGAAACAAACACCACCATTGTGTTCAGCAGGTAATTTGCAATCGAACCATGTCTTTAGTTTCAATTTATTCATCGTTTTTTTGAATTTTGGGTTTTGCAGGTGTGGCTACGAATAAAGCCGTAGCTAATTCATAGCTACAACTCAAATATGGAATTTGTAGAAAAACCGTAGCTAATTTGCAGAATTTGTAGCAAAATCGTAGCTAAAGTCCTAGCGAATTCGTAGCAAATTATACAGGTTTTAAAGCAAAGAGGATGACGCACGCGTGGCACATGGGCTTCTTCTGATTCGCCAGTCAAACATTCCAGGGGCCCACTTTGACTCTGACTTTGAATTTTCCCATTTAATTCACGTTTTATTATTTAGTGATTGGTTTGGTGTTATTTACAACTAACGCATGTAGTACAATTGGCAAGGAGAAGGGACCTGCAACCAAGAGGGCCTAGGCTCGATCCCAGGCGTCCTCATTTATTTTTTTACTCAATTTCTTCATCTTCTCTTCTCTTAATTTCTTTTAATTAATTAACCTTAATTATAAATTAACCAATAACAAATAGGATTAGGGTTAGCTAACCATAATTTTCTTTCTAACATTCAATTAATTTAATTAACTAGGATTTTCATTTTGTCATTTAATTATTTAATCATAAAAAATACAAAAAAAATTAGTATTAGGTTTAATTGATTTTATTTTGACATAATTTTAATTAACTTAGTAATTAGGGTTAAAACTAATTTTTTTGGTTCATTAGTTAAAATTAATTAGACATTAGGTTTTGATTAAAATTAGTTAGGTTAATTAGTATACATAATTAATTAATTATGAAAATTCTGGTATGAGAGACTCGGATGTCAATCCCGATGTCAAGACATCTGATCTGTTATTCATGTAGCACAAGCAGAATACAAGGATCCCCCATTATTTAATTACTCTTAGGAAAGAGTCAATGAGACCTGGGATCACACATGTTCAACATACATAACTAGATTATAATTTTTACATGGTTCTGTATAGGAACAGCTAACACTTCTGAACCTGATGTTATAGACAAAGTCATAACATTCATAACTGAACAAACAATGCAGAAGATAAATAACACAGTTAATTGTTAACCCAGTTCGGTCTAACTACCTACTCTGGGGGCTACCAAGCCAGGAAGAAGATTCCACTATCAGTAGTACTATTTTATATAAATAACCTCTGGTTTATAGATAAACAACCTCTGGTTTACCTAGTCACTACCCAATGCAATCTTTATCTCAGAACTCCATCTAAGATAAGAAAACCTCAACTTATTCCCTGGTGATACCTAACTGTTACAACCCTGCAACAGCTATTTACACAATTAACAATGAACACATACTTGATATTTCTTCAATCAAGCTTACAAAACTCAACTCTTACCTACAGGTTTCGAGTGAGGACAATCACTTCTCTAACCTACAGGTTTCGAGAAGGACAAGGCAGCCATCCCACAACCCGGGTGGTCTACCTATAGAAACCCTAATGACTACATCGTTAAAACCAGGTTTTCTATCTTAACTAGGTTACAAAAGTTTCCTATTTATAACCTGATCCCAATTGGACTTGGGCTTACAAATCGCAGCACTTTGCTGTTACAAATATGCAGAAAATATTCTGCTACAAATAAGGTTTTTCAATCATGAGTTTCCTAAATTAGAAACTGCTGAATCTTCAATCTTCTGATCTGATTCTTCAGTTATTCTTTTCACCTTTAAATATGCGCCACATAGGATTAC
Source organism: Vicia villosa (assembly GCF_029867415.1). Lineage (NCBI taxonomy): Eukaryota > Viridiplantae > Streptophyta > Magnoliopsida > Fabales > Fabaceae > Vicia > Vicia villosa. The sequence goes on from NW_026705133.1 coordinate 802,259, forward strand.
ATAATATTCACATAGAATATTCTGTATCTGTTAAGTACAAACTGAATCTTCCTTCCAGTTCTGCAGGCGTGATGTCATGAGTTGATGTCATGACATTCCTTCTAACATCTTGCTTAAACCTGTTTTGTTCTTTATAAACTTGCAAGATTCACATTAATATTATGTTTTACTGCTATTATGTTTTAGTCAAACATAGATGCCAATCAGCCAATAAAAGCACTAACAATCTCCCCCTTTGGCATATTTTGGCTAAAACATAAAAGTGCAGCAACAACATTAAAACTTCAAGACACCAAGGAAGAACAGAATTTACATTCTCAGAATTGGGTTTACCTTCTGTTCTTCAGGACTTGAACCACATCATAACATCGTTAGTCTGCTACAAAATCCTTTTTACAGTAGCAAGATTAGAAGATGGTATTCTTCTCCCCCTTTTTAGACATAATATGACAAAGATAGAACCGATGCATAATATGCAGTGGAACACCTTCATGTAACACTGATGTTCACGAGGAAGACGATGGGAGAAGCCCTGCATCTTGGAGGACCAATGGTGGCATAAGAGACCCCTTCCTTAGTCTTATACCAGAAACCGAATCCTAGCATAGACCTCGAGAGAGGACTTGAGTGAAAACTGTCCACCAGTCCTAGTAACTCAGAACACAAATCACAATTGTGTTCATAACTCAGATCACAAATCACAACAAAAATGATTCCTATACTGAAGGTTGTATATAGTGGAACATCTTTGTTGTTATTGCAGAAAAACCCTTGGTAGAGACCATCAACATCTCCAGCCCGTGTTTTTCTTTTTCTGAGATGGTTTTGGTATAGCAACCCATCACAATACCAAACCCAGACTCGACTCACAAGAACGCACATGAACGACATTTTGAGAGAGTTTGATTTCTGCAATTCACGGAGATGCTATTATATAGCAAATGAAGATTATAGGAAATAACAATGGTCTTTGGTCTTGTTCAATGGTCAAACGGTTAATTAGGAAATAGTTCCAAAAGTTATTATTCTTTTCAAAGTAGTTTTTGACTGTTTTTCTGATAGGAGTTATCTTGAATTACCAGTGCATGCATAGTCATTGAATAAACTTTACACCGACCGCTGATGTGTAGATAAACTTCAATTCATATTTCCTTGTTTGACTTTGAAGATTCATTGTCTTTAAACATGTCACGACATTATGTCAGACATTGTCACTTTTCTTTCCTTCAGGCACATAGCCCGAGATTCCGTAAAAGATTAGGACAGAGCATCATTTGGACCAATTAACAGACTCCCTACTTACTCACTAGTCATAGACATAGACTTCTGTTGTTTTTGTATACCTTGAGACTGTTAACACACAGCTACCTCATTAGTGTAGAGAAGGAATAGTGGTTACTAGTTGCACATGGTTGACTTGAACCATCCAAATACTGTTTGTCACTTCACACGCTGTTTATTTGAGATTTATTTTCAGATAAATAATACTGACGCAATTGGTACAGAATCAAATTTTGCAGGCGCAGAGTCCAGGGATTCAGACTGTACTGGTAACAATTAAATTATTATTGGTTTTGTTCCCCACTAATTTTTGTACTATATTATTGTTTTCAAATCTTTTCCTTTCTTTTCAAATCTCTTTCTTTCAAATCAAATCCTAACTTTATTCCATACACTTTCTTTCAAATCCTACTACAACTCAAACTTTCCTTTTTTGTACGGTATCACTTCATTCCCCAACGTCTCCATCTTTCTTTTCACTCTATATATACCCCTAATTTTTTCCATAAATTCTCACATCAAATTTCACTCATCTCCCAAATTTCTATCATACTATCTCATAATTATTTTCTCTTCTTCCCCGGCAAAAATGGCAAAGTGGGTGGATACGTTTTTTCTTGTGGTTATCACTGTTTTTGTGGTGATCATGTCCTTTTTCTGTCTGCATAGTCCTGAAAAATGTGGACCTGGGATGCTGGCTCTCCCATACATCTATATATTGTTGTTTATAGCATGGGTTTTTAATCGTCATACTTAAAGTTTGTCGTATCTTTCGCTTTCAAATAACGTACTGTTCATTATATTTGTCGTACCGTTCGCTATATTTTTATGTAATATTTGTACTGTCAGTATCAAATATTGTACTATCTGTTGTACCATCGTTTAATTATCGAGATAATATTATGTGTGTTTATTGCAAGTTAAATATTTATTTCTGTGCATGAAATCCTTCTCAAGATTATTATCAGTAATTTCGTTCGCGTACGGTATATTTTATTTATTTATTATGTTTGTGTTTTTTTAACAACTCATGTAAATAATTTTCACCATTAACACAACAAAAAATCAAAAAGAAAAAAAATTAACTTTAACTGTTAAAGTTTTCACTTTAACTGTTACGTTAATGCCCAGACAGCCAGTTAACAGTCAAACCCGCTGACAGCACGATTCTCCGTGTTTGTACCATCAGTCAAATCAATCTTTTGCATTTCAAAATTCCAAGATTTTTGTTCTAGAAGTCTTCTGATAATCACAAGATCAGCAGAGACTCAACACTGCACAAAAATCAGGTACGCTTAATTGTCTCCTACACAAACAGTCCCTAACTAAGGTTTTTGTTTTTTTCAGGAAAACAAGTTTTTTGAGACCTCAAATGGATTTCATGGATCTCCATATGTCTCAAAGTACCACCAGACAAATTTTCAAACTTCGATTCGCTCGGACGCACAGTCAGCAGCTCAAACAGTCAACAGATGACCAGTTTGACCGAAAAGTCAACAGACAGTCAAAAATGAAATTTTTTGTCAACATCAATATTTTGTCAAAAGATTCATCATTTCATCAAGAAAAGTTCAGAAATCGACAAAACTCTAAGTTTCAAAATTAGGGTTTTCTCCTAAAAAGTCAACTGAACTTTGACCGGCCATAACTCTCTCCTCGTTCATCCAAAAAATTCCAACCAAAGATTATTTTGAAGGAAATTCAATTATCTTTCAAATGAAATTGGTCCCATGGTTATTGGATTTACCATTTGGAAAATATGAGCTAAGACATTACAGGTCATTTTCAAAGTCAACAAAAAGCAGTTTTTTGTCAAAGCCCATAACATCAAGATAACTTCTCCAAATGCAAAAAAGTTTCCAAAGTAGCTTGTAGAGGACATCTTGAGGTTTCTAAAAAGTACAAGAAATCCTTCATATGATCAAAATTGAGGGATTTATGTCTTGTTGAAGTTAGTCATTTTTTGGGAAAATGCATGAAACTAGCATTGATCAAAATTGTTTTTTTTCCAAAAGAGGCCAAGCATTCATGATCCAAACATGTTTCTAATGATGTTAAAGGGCTCCCATGACCAACATTAGGCCCATGAAATTTTTATTTCTTTTTTAATTTAATTTTATTTCATTTAAAGTTAAATTAAAAAAGAAATGGTTCAAGATAATGAATGATTCAAGGCTTTTGTTCTTAGCTTGAGTCACCAAGTTTGATCCAAGTTCTGCAACATAGAGGTACAGAAGACCTATGGCAAGAGGGGTGAAGAAAATTGAAGCCATGGCCAAGAAATTCAAAGCTTTTATTCATAAAAAATTCAAAGATTCAAAGGCACTCAAGTATGGAAGAAAAGCTTGTTAGCTTAAGTTTGCAGCACCAATCTTGCCTATATAATAGCTTAGAACCCATCAAAAACAGACACACACGAATTTAGAGCAAAATTTCACCTCTCAGGTAATGTTTTGATCCGCCAACGATATTTCTCAAGCCACATTCAATGCAATTTCCAACATCAGGAGTAGGTTCCAAACCAATGTTCTCACACTTCTGTAGCAACCTGCCCTAAAAATTAAGAATTAGAGAGTCGCCACCTATTCTGAAGGGCGAATAGGAAACCCTACGCAGATACGAGATCGGGGTAAGTTATTATAATCAGGTCGAGGGAAGGTATTAGACACCCTCAACCCTTTCCTAAGGTTTGTATCTAAAGATAAAGGTTTATGGCTAAAATTGAGGTTTATAGCTAAGGAAGTGAATAGGGGAAAAATTGAGATTTTAGGGAAGGGGACTCGCCTTGGTTATCCAAGTGCCTACGTATCTCCTTAGGGAGAATCAGAGTCAACGTAGTTCGGGCACAGGGTTGTACGCCTTAGAATTGAATTTGATTATGGAGGTGTTTGAAGTTGTTTTGAAGTTGTTTTGAAATGCGAAGTTCGAAGGTATTTTGAATTACCTTATCGTAGTTGTGAACATCGCAGTGTTTGAAAGGATGTAAATCCGTAGTAACATGGTTTAGTGTTTTAGATGTGGGCGTACAACCCTGATTTAATGTGTCACTGTTAGATGCGGTGATCAATAGATTTGATCAGTATAGCTAACAGATTAATGGGCATTGCTGGTTACTCAGATCGATAGATTGATCGTCGCGGGCAGCAAATTGAATGTGTTTTAATTTGTAATTTTATCTCTCGTCTAAATGACAAAAGTAACATGGCGCTCACAAGGTTCGAACCCTGGACCTTTAACTCACGAAAGCTCCTCCTTCACCAACTAGGCTGCGCCTGTCTGCTGTTAGTAAACTATTCGCTCATAAAAAAACAATAACCAAGCATGTTAAACTGAAATAACACATTAACATATGGGTCTTTTCCTATCATCATCATCATTTTCAGCCGCTCTTGGTTTCTTTCAGCCTTATCATTACAGAACCAAGACAACCTCACTAATAGACTCTCCCCTCTTGAAACACAGAAACAAAAACGGATTTGTTATTGGGATCGAAAGAAGGTAGTGCTGATGATCTGAGATGTTCGCGACGGCAAGCTTCGTCGAGGTGAGCGGATGGTGTAGCAACCTGCCCTAAAAATGTATAGCTTAGAGAGTCGCCACCTATTCTACAAAGGCGAATAGGAAACCTTTAACGGTTAAGAGATTTAGGGTAAGATACTATATTCTGGTTAAGGGAAGGTGTTAGGCACCCAAAACCCTTTCCTAAAGGTTAACATTGCAAAGATAAGGGTTATGGCAAAACATAAAGAAAGGTGACAAATAGTTAATAGGGTTAGAGACATGATTAAGATTCGGAGGAGGGGGACTCGCCTTGGTTATCCAAGTGCCTACGTATCTCCTTAGGGAGAATCAGAGTCAACGTAGTTCGGGCACAGGATTGTACGCCTTAGAGTTGAATTGAATGTATTTGAATTTGTTTTGAAGTTGTTTTGAAATGCTAATGTTCGAAGGTATTTTGAGTTACCTTATCGTAGTTGTGAACATCGCAGTGTTGAAACACCGTAGTATCGTGGTTTAGTGTATTTTGAGTGTTTTAGGATTTGGGCGTACAACCCTGGTTTGATTTAGCACTATTAACCGCGACGATCAATAGATTCGTTCGCCATAGTTAAAAGATTGAAATTGCATCACTACCAATTTTAATCGATTGATTCGATTATCACTAATAATGAATTAAGATATTTTTATTAATAATTTGTATGATTTAATTTGTATCATTACCCCTCGCAATCGATTGATTCGATTAAAAAGAATAACGAATTTTAGAAGAAAGATAGAAAGATTAATCATCGCGACTAATAAGATAGTCGAAACCATTTAATCAAATAGAAATTAATTGCATTTTAATTAAATAATCATTTTAATTAAAATTATTATTGACCATCACGATTAGTTGATTTAATCGGAACGAACAATAAATTGTCATTTTAAATACTAGTATCATATATTAATTTATTTATAAAAATAAATCATTATTATATGAATGAGTATTTAAAAAGAATTTAACTAAAACAAATAAATAAATTAAAATCGTTTTAGTTAATAGGATTTTGATTCAGTATGCGTGGCTTGAGGGTGCATATTATAGGGGATCAGTGTGAGTACAAGATTACACTCAAAGATGTTTTTGATTTATGGCAAAGTCAAATGAGCATTCAAACAACAAGGAGGAATCAGAAAAGCAAAGCATTTGATCACTCATGAAAGCACAAGGTGATCCACTATGCATATAAGTCGACTCAACACAAGCTGGACATGAAAAATGCAGAAAATCAGCAGTTAGGTCGACCTACTGTCAACCTAGGTCGACCTAAAATGAAGGAAAATCCATATACCTCTGCTAGGTCGACTCACAGACCATTTAGGTCGACTCAAAATGAAGAAATCTTCATATCAGTCTGCTAGGTCGACCTACATGGCAACTAGGTCGACCTAATCTGTGAAAATGTCCCCAGAATGCATCAGAAGAGGATTCTGGTCGACCTACTCCTTCAACAGGTCGACCTAACTGGGAGCAAAATTCTGCAAGCTCTGTTAGGTCGACCTAAGCACTACAAGTGGTCGACCTAACTGATCAAGAAAGTTCAAAAATCAGTTTTTCTTGGTTCTAACTGTTATGCAATCATATATATTGTGCAAGGGTTATTATTCAAGCTACACCAACGACTGAAAGATACACAAACGCTTCTCATCTTCGTTCTTCATCATCTCCAACACAATTACACATAATCATTCTTGCGTTGCGGGTTAGTGATGAGTTCGATAACGTCCATGGAACGGAATTGAAGATTCCTAGTGGGTGAAGGTTTGTGGGGTTTGTTGGTGAATAAAATCTGCGGGTTTTGTCCTCCACGACGGGTGGTTCTTGGGGGTTTTTATCAAGAGGCGTTCATTGAGGATTCGACTGAGTGTAACGATTGAGGAACGGGGAGTTCAAGGAATCAAGACACTGCAGAAGGGAATCAAAGTGAAGCTCTTGGATAACCTTGATCTGGCTCAAGATTAAGGGGGAAGAAGATTCAAAGGATCGACATAATTGGTTTATCGTTTATCGCTTTGTTATCTTCTTTGTATATACTACTTTCAACATTAATGAAAGATTACCCAATTTCAATTTGGAATTGGGGGCAGACGTAGTCGTAGCGAGGACGATCGACGAACTGCCTAAACAAATATCGTGTTCTTGTCGCTTTTACTTTCTCTTTTACTTTCTGTTCATAATTGGTTATAAGTGCAAAATTGATCAACGATTCAAGTGTTAAAATTGTGAATTAAAGTTCTGCACAAACATCACAATTCACCACAACTTGAATCACTATCAATTTGAACCTATCACCAAGTGTTTGTGTTTTTGCTTAATCCAATCTTACTGCATTGCAAATCAAAGTTGTCAATCTAGAAGTTAATTGGATTTCAGTTGTTAAACGTAATTGGTTAGCTATCATATTACTTCACCATCAATTCCACTTACTCTTTGGTTTTGAAACACATACGACCTTTGCAATAGCGGTCCAGAATAGACGCAAGTCGATTCAGAACCGCTTTCGCTCGAGTCTGTAGAAAAATCTGTAAAAACTCAGTGAGATCTATTCACCCCCCCTCTAGATCTATAGGCCAGCGTCTAACAAGTGGCATCAAGAGCTCTGGTTTATTCCGTGCTACGTGAAACACTTATTGGAAAGATGGCTTCTGGACCTAAAGGGGCTCATAATAGAGCTCCAGTTTTCAACGGAGAAAACTACGGCTATTGGAAGGATTGTATGTATGTCCATATCAATGCAATTGATAGGAACATCTGGACAGCTATTGTCAATGGTCCATTTCAGATCACTATGACAAATGCAGCTGGTGCAGTTGTTCCAAAACCAGAAGATACTTGGAATGCTGAAGATGAAAAGAAATATGCATACGATTGGAAAGCGAGAAACATTCTAATCTCAGCTCTAGGAGTTGATGAATACTATCGCGTTTCCCGTTGTAGATCAGCTAAAGCTATGTGGGACACATTGCAAGTTGCCCACGAGGGAACGGATGATGTCAAACTAGCTAGGATCAATACGTTAACTCAAGAGTTCGAACTTTTCCACATGGAAGATGGTGAAACCATCGAAAGCATGCAGAAAAGATTCGTTCACCTGAAAAATCGATTAAATTCTCTTGATAGACCTGTTTCCAATGCAGTTGCTACTAACAAAATCTTAAGGTGTTTGAACAGGGAATGGCAGCCCAAAGTTACAGCAATTAAGGAAGCAAATGATCTCAACACTTTAGACATTACCACTCTTTTTGGTAAACTAGAGGAACATGAACAGCATCTTAAATGCTTTGACATGCATGAGAAGAGGACAAAGAAAGAAAAGAACATGGAGAAAGAGGTAGAGAAGAAGTCAATAGCTCTAAAAGCTTCGAGCTCCAAGACCTCAAAACGAGAGCCAAAGGATAGTGACACAAGTGATGACGAAGACTCCGATGATGAGGAAATGGGACTGTTTGTGCGAAGATACAACAAATATCTAAAGAAAAATGGAGCAAAACATTCCGACAAAGGATTGATCAACTATAGAAAGCAATCAAACATGTTCAAACAAGATGACGACAACAAAGGAAAGATCAAAGGTCTTTGCTTCAATTGTGGGAAAGCCGGTCACCACAAACCGGATTGTCCATACCTTAAGAAAGAAAAGGAGAAGAACCAAAGCAAAGGTCATAACAAATCTAAAAGAGCTTACATAGCATGGGAAAGTGATTCATCTAGTGAAAGCTCGTCAAGCGATGAAGAAGAATCAGCAAACCTATGTTTCATGGCTCATCAAAACAAGAAAAAGAAAGCTGTAAGTCATCTTAAACCTGAACTCGTAGATAAGGTATCTCATTCTCAACTAAAACTTGCTTTTGAAGAATTACATAGAGATGCAATTAAAGCTTTCAAACTTTTGGCCTCAAATAAGAAAATATTTTCATATCTTGAATCAAAAGTTGAGAAAACCGAAAGGGATATGGAAGCTTTAAAACAATCTATGCTAGACATTCAAAAGGACAAAGTTGATTTAGATCCTACATCATGGTTTGGTTGTGAGACATGTCACATTTGGCAAAAAGAAGTGAGAGATCTAAAAGCCAAGTTAGACAAGGCTCTACAACCAAAAGTGACTTTTGCAGTTGATCCAAACAAGTTCAAAAGATCGTATACTCCTTTATATAGTAAATACACTTTTGTACCAAAAGTATCAACTAGCAAAACTCCATATTCTCATCATATTACCTGTCATTATTGTTGCAAAAAGGGACATACCATTGAAAAATGCAAATTTAGGAGAACTTTAGTTCCTAAAGGAGTATTTCAATGGTTGCCTAAGTGCAACAAATTGTGTACTCACCATCCAGGACCCAATGAAGATTGGGGACCTTCCACTCTAATTTAATCTCGCAGGAAAAGTGTCTTGACATCGCCGAACGGTGGTAGTTCCTTGATAGATGGTGCTCAAGACACATATAGGAAGACATACAAATTTTGGTATGTCATCTATGAAGACAGTTTGAAGAATCATACTTGGCAAAGGAAATGTAGGTGTCCTAGCCATAGCAAATGTATGAGATACATTACAAATACAGATATTCCGAGAAACACATAGGACGCAGTACTTGATGTGCAAATTGGCAAGTTGCATTGCAAAGAGATTTTAAACCTATTCTTAGCAGAATATTGTTTGGGACTATGTCCCGCATCCGGGAGAACATCGAGTAATTGATACTAGATAAGTTTTTCGCAAGAATCAACCTGTGAAACATTCCATCAAAACAATTCATTATCAAATCTAGGAGTATGGCACACTGACAAGAAGACTCCACACAATGATGACAAAACACCTACATATTGAGAAAGCGGTAACATGTTTATTGTTCACTTCCAAAAATTTTATTGATGCTATAATATGCTATCAATTAACATGCTTATAGTGACTCCATGTGCTCTTATCTACTCTTCTCAAATACTTATGTATATGTGTTCATCATTTCATTCATAACATACAATGGTTGTGCATTCAAGCAAATGACAAAACAAAAATACATCATATAGAAACATTTCTAAGGCATTTTCATCATTGAAAGCAACTTAGGTCGACCTACCCTGTATTTGAGTCGACCTACATAAGAAGCTTCTTTAGAAAAACTAAAAAGGTCCAGTTGCGTCGACCTACTCACAATTTAGGTCGACCTAATTTGGTTATTTGTTTTGTCACTTCTGTTAGGTCGACCCAGCTTCACTTTAGGTCGACCTACTGCGTTAAATTTTCCATATTTGGGTCTGTTAGGTCGACCCGACCCAATATCATTCATTCAAAACATTCCATTCTTGCATTCCCTCTCATTCTCATCTCTTTTGGTACGGCTAACCCTAATTCCTCAAACTCAAAATTGTCAAAAATCATCCCTCTCTCACTCAAAGCATCTCCAACCATGCCTCCAAAATCAAGAAAAGGAAAGGAAATTGCTTCCAGTTCATCATCTCAACCGGTAAGTGCTCTTGTTCATCCTGATTGTAGAGAAAACTTTGAGAAGTGGCAGATGAAAAGGAAAATTGTTAAGCAATATACTTATGATCCAAATCTTGTCGAAAACATGCATATCCCTGATGTCGCTGCGTTAATTGAACATCAAAATATTCATCCCTTATTGCAATGTGATACCCCGTACTGTGAGAATACCGTTAGGGCTTTCTATGCAGGATTTACAAAAGGAGATGGTTGTAATTTCCGTTTCAAAATGGGATCTAGGTCGCATGTTGTTGACAAACGGGTCTGGATTAGTATTTTTGGTCTGACAATCGTTGGTGATGAACTCCGTATGGTAGACGGGGATGTACCGGGAAACTATGATCATGAGGCCTACATGAAGTCAATCCTCAAAGATCCTTCCGTATTTGATAGACCAAATGAAACAATAGCAGCTGGTCATTTGAAGCGAGATCCTAGACTCTTGAACTGGGTAATCTCAAGAATCATTCGACCAAGGGCTGGAGGATATTCAAGAATTGAAAGAAATGAAGTGGTGCTCATGTATCTGCTGCAAAACAGAACGCGTTTACACTGGCCTCACTTCCTTGCTGCTAAGTTTCATGAAGTCAAACAGAAAACTACAGCCCTATGTTATGGTTCAATCATTCAAACAATTGTCAATCACTTTGGTATGCGACTTGATCACTTACACTACACTCGCGTACATCAATCCCAGGAATTCTCACAAACCACCTTGACTCTTATGGGATATCATTGGAATCCTGTGAGGAAGACATATTATCTCATTCAAAAAGGAACAGGGAAGGTTATCTACAACTATGATGATCCTACGGAGTTTGGAAACAATGTAGGAAATGAGGAAGAGGGAAACGATCAAGAAATAGCAAATGAGGAGGATCAAACCATGGAAGACATAGCTCATGACACAGATCCAAATTGGCAATATGTTCCGTCTCAACAGGAAGAAGTTCCTTGGGGATACACTGCTCCACCTCCTCCTGATCAATCTAACATAATATCTATGCTTGAAGCTATGCAACTTCAACAACAGCAGAACTTTGAAACTCAACAGCTTCAATTTCAAACGATGCAGCAGCTTCAACAAGATAGATATGAGGAACAACAACGGCAATACCAATCTCTGTACGGCTTGGTTCAGGAACAAAGGAACGATTTTGAGACGTTTGCATCCAACTCCATATTGAGGCAGAATCAGTTTGAGGAAACGGCATTGCATCGTCATGCTAACATCAGCCAGAGCTTCAACACTCTTAACATGTCTGTGCTGGATTTGTTGGAACAGGTTGAAGAAGATCGACCTCACACATTTCAAAGAGGAAGAGGAAGAAGGGGCAGGCGTTAGGACATATCGTTATCATATCATCATTTCATTGCATTTCATGCCATTAAGTTTTTTTTTTTGTTTTGTTTTGTTGTTAAAAACATTATATGATGTAGCACTCTATGTTCTCTTTTATAATTCTCTTGAACTACTATGTATGTTGTTAGCTTGCTTTAAAACATGTTATCTATCTCTATGACTACTGGTATTCTTTATTTTTCTTGTTCCTCTCCTACTCTGCTCTCTTTGTTTCTCTTTTTGATATTGTCAAAGGGGGAGATAGATACAATAGATGCTGAGTGTACGGGGGAGCCTTGGTGAGAGATTGCCCTGTTGAGAGATAGATGCTGGATGTACGGGGGAGCTCTGTTGAGTCCTTGTCACTTACTACCAAAGCTTTTGACTATTGGTTTGCCATCATCAAAAAGGGGGAGTATGTGAGTACAAGATTACACTCAAAGATGTTTTTGATTTATGGCAAACTCAAATGAGCATTCAAACAACAAGGAGGAATCAGAAAAGCAAAGCATTTGATCACTCATGAAAGCACAAGGTGATCCACTATGCATATAAGTCGACTCAACACAAGCTGGACATGAAAAATGCAGAAAATCAGCAGTTAGGTCGACCTAATGTCAACCTAGGTCGACCTAAAATGAAGGAAAATCCATATACCTCTGCTAGGTCGACTCACAGACCATTTAGGTCGACTCAAAATGAAGAAATCTTCATATCAGTCTGCTAGGTCGACCTACATGGCAACTAGGTCGACCTAATCTGTGAAAATGTCCCCAGAATGCATCAGAAGAGGATTCTGGTCGACCTACTCCTTCAACAGGTCGACCTAACTGGGAGCAAAATTCTGCAAGCTCTGTTAGGTCGACCTAAGCACTACAAGTGGTCGACCTAACTGATCAAGAAAGTTCAAAAATCAGTTTTTCTTGGTTCTAACTGTTATGCAATCATATATATTGTGCAAGGGTTATTATTCAAGCTACACCAACGACTGAAAGATACACAAACGCTTCTCATCTTCGTTCTTCATCATCTCCAACACAATTACACATAATCATTCTTGCGTTGCGGGTTAGTGATGAGTTCGATAACGTCCATGGAACGGAATTGAAGATTCCTAGTGGGTGAAGGTTTGTGGGGTTTGTTGGTGAATAAAATCTGCGGGTTTTGTCCCCCACGACGGGTGGTTCTTGGGGGTTTTTATCAAGAGGCGTTCATTGAGGATTCGACTGAGTGTAACGATTGAGGAACGGGGAGTTCAAGGAATCAAGACACTGCAGAAGGGAATCAAAGTGAAGCTCTTGGATAACCTTGATCTGGCTCAAGATTAAGGGGGAAGAAGATTCAAAGGATCGACATAATTGGTTTATCGTTTATCGCTTTGTTATCTTCTTTGTATATACTACTTTCAACATTAATGAAAGATTACCCAATTTCAATTTGGAATTGGGGGCAGACGTAGTCGTAGCGAGGACGATCGACGAACTGCCTAAACAAATATCGTGTTCTTGTCGCTTTTACTTTCTCTTTTACTTTCTGTTCATAATTGGTTATAAGTGCAAAATTGATCAACGATTCAAGTGTTAAAATTGTGAATTAAAGTTCTGCACAAACATCACAATTCACCACAACTTGAATCACTATCAATTTGAACCTATCACCAAGTGTTTGTGTTTTTGCTTAATCCAATCTTACTGCATTGCAAATCAAAGTTGTCAATCTCGAAGTTAATTGGATTTCAGTTGTTAAACGTAATTGGTTAGCTATCATATTACTTCACCATCAATTCCACTTACTCTTTGGTTTTGAAACACATACGACCTTTGCAATAGCGGTCCAGAATAGACGCAAGTCGATTCAGAACCGCTTTCGCTCGAGTCTGTAGAAAAATCTGTAAAAACTCAGTGAGATCTATTCACCCCCCCTCTAGATCTATAGGCCAGCGTCTAACAATCAGATCTTGGGCGTTAGATCTGAGTTGGTAGTGATGGAATGGTCAGATTTTGAGGGTGTATGGTGAGTCCTATGATGATGCACACACCGGATCCAGAGTTAGAAATTTCAGAAAAATAATATGTTGGAGGGAGGGTTCGAACCTGCGACCCTCCACTCCCATACGCGTTTCTCCACCAACCCATCTACCATTCATGTTTGTTTACAACGCGCGCCCATGTCAGTATATCAGATGCGCCATTACCAAAGAGACAAATGCGCGCGAATTTTTTAAAAGACCCAATGGCACGTTGCCACATATTCATCTTCTTCATGAAGGTCTGTAATATTCAGAGAAATAGCTACGAAGTAGCTACGCTTCGTTCGTAGCAAACAAGAACCTGGAAAAATAACGAATCGAGCCCCTGCGTATATAAACTTTTGGCACCTATTCATAAAGCCTCGTCTAAACCATACGAATTCAACCCTATGCTTTATTTAACCTAATTTCCCTTTTATCAAAAAACCCCAAATTCTGACCAAGAACCCTAGCTTGGTTGTTAATGGCAGAATACGACCGGACCACGCAAACTCCAATTAGATTACCCAGAAACATTCACAGTTACCACCCAAAGCATAATACACATACAATTTAACACATGAATGCCATAATTATGCTAATCGAGACATGATTTAGAAGGACCTACCTCGGCTTATAGGAGGTAATTCTGGGGTTGCTGATGATGCGTAATGATCCCCACACGTTCAGAATCGCTTGAGGAACGCGTTGAAACCTTTAGATTTTGTTGAGAGCCATTAATTCCTTGAAACCGAAATCTCAATTTCTTGAAGATTTTTGTGTTCTCCAAAGCTTTCTCTGCCCAGCCTTTTCGTCCTCTATTCTATTGGCTTGTGTTTACTACTTATAGGGAACAAAATTAGGTCAACAAAAAGAGCCAAAAACCTGTGCATCCAATCTTGCCATTCTTGTGAAAATTGATTTTGTTTTCAAATAGAAACCTTCTATTTTGGCCCTATTTTGTGTTGATTTTTTTCTCTAATCAATATGCATGAAATTGAATTGTATTTTGCCATAAATGCTGATTAAAATCAATCCATATGCACCTCTTTAATAGAAAATTTGATTTTCTCTTTAATTAAACTATTTTAAATCATTTTAAAAATGAAATAAAATTATATATAAATTAAATAAAGGGTGAAATTCGTGGCATGTTGTTTGGATAGCTTGTGGATCAAGTTTGTATCATAAAACCATAGGCCCATTTGCAAAATTTCTCAATTTGAACCTTCTCTTTTCACATTTAGTCCTCCAAAATCACCCAACTTTGATCAATCATATCTCACTCAATTTTTAAGCTATGAGGGAGTTCTAAGACTTTTTGGAAACCTCAAAGTGTCCACTACAAGCCACTTTGGAACATATTTTTCATTTGGAGCTTTTATCTTGATCATATCTTCTCTGACAAAAAACTGCTTTTGTAGGGTGCCTGAAAATGACCTGTAATCTTTTGCACTGTATCTCTCAAATGAATCATTTCTAGCCCTGGCTTATGAGAGCCAAAGTTGTAGAGAATCCAATTTCCTTCAAAATAGGCTTTGAGTGGGGAATTTTTGATGTTCCATGTGAAAGTTATGCCCAGTCAAAGTTGGGTTGACTTTCTCCTAAGAAACCCTAATTTGAACCTTTTTGTATTCGTTCATCTCTGAGTTTCTATTAATGGAATCATGATCAATTCTTGATCAAATGATGGTTATGCTTCACATACTTGATGTTGACCAAAATTGGGAGGCTTTGACTATGCTCTGATTATAGTTGACCTTCAGGTTTGAATCAGTTGACTGTGGATCATCTGGACTTTTGAGTGAGTAATCTTTGGAGCTGAACCTTGAACTTTGAATCATTGTAAATGGAATATGGAGGGCAAATTTTGGGGTATGACAGCTGCCCCTGTTCAATCTTCTTAAACCTGAAGAGGTAGAAGATGATTGGACACTGAAATGCCCTGAAATTTGCTTGCGTAGGGAAAGAGCTCCGTGGGAGATGGGCTTATGGATGCCACCCATTTGTTTGGCAGGATACTTGTCTAAAGCATATGCTTTTCTGACCTTGATCATTTGATTGTATTTGAGGAGAGAAGAAGTAACGTCTTACATAAGACTACCTGAAAAGGTTTCTGGAATGGATATGAAAATTTGTCTTGAAGAAGGCTACCTGAAGAGGCTGAAAATGTTTTACAAAGACTACCTAAAGAGGTTCTTGGAGAGGACAATGAATGTCTTAGAAAAGACCACCCAGAAAGGTTCGTAGAATGTCTTAAAGAAGACTGAAAAGGACGCCAAATTGTTTTTTTTGAAAAAGATTACCTGAAACGGTACTTAGAACAGGAATGTCTCGAAGAAGACTACTTCAAAAGGTACTTAAAACAAGAATGTCTCGAAGAAGGCTACCTGAAAAGGGGCTTTAGAAAAAGGAATGTCTTGAAGAAGACTACTTGAAGAGGTACTTAGAAAAGGAAAATGTCTTACAGAAGACTACCTGAAAAGGTTTTTTTTTTTGGAAATGACGATGCTTGTCTCGAAAAAGACTACCTAGAAAGGTCTTCAGAAAAAGAATGTCTTGAAGAAGACTACTTGAAGAGGTTTTTTTTTGGAAAAAGAATGTCTTAAAGAAGACTACCTGAAGAGGTTTTTAGAGAGGGTTTGAAAATGTTTTGAACCAGATTACCTATACAGGTTATAACACGTCTTAAAAAAGATTGCCTAGAAAGATTCCTAAAAAGGGTATGAGACGTCTTAAACAAGACTATCCTAGAGAGGTTACTGGGAATGATACGTTTTAAACAAAACTACCTATAAAGGATATGGCGTGTTTTAAACAAAACTACCTAGAAAGGTTCCTATAAAGGACATGAAACGTTTTAAACAAAACTACCTAGAAAGGTTCCTATAAAGGACACGAAGCGTTTTAAACAAAACCACCTAGAAAGGTTCCTATAAAGGACATAAGACGTTTTAAACAAAACTACCTAGAAAGGTTCCTATAAAGGACATAAGACGTTTTAAACAAAACTACCTAGAAAGGTTCCTATAAAGGACATAAGACGTTTTAAACAAAACTACCTAGAAAGGTTCCTATAAAGGACATGAGACGTTTTAAACAAAACTACCTAGAAAGGTTCCTATAAAGGACATAAGACGTTTTAAACAAAACTACCTAGAAAGGTTCCTATAAAGGACATGAAACGTTTTAAACAAAACTACCTAGAAAGGTTCCTATAAAGGACATGAAACGTTTTAAACAAAACTCTATGGAAAGGTTCCTATAAAGGACATGAAATGTTTTAAACAAAACTACCTAGAAAGGTTCCTCTAAAGGACATGAAATGTTTTAAACAAAACTACCTAGAAAGGTTAGGATAATTATCTTGGACAAGACTACCTCGAAAGGTGAGAAATTCTTATATTGCTTCTGGATTGCCTTTGAAGAAAGACTTGGAATGAGGTATTGGAATTGTATCTGTTAAGATTTAATCGTTGACACGATCGTATTTGCGCTTGTAATGTGATGATAACATCTCTTTTGATTATGAAGTGACCTGAAAAGGCAGTGTTAGTTTTATGCAATGTTATGATGCATGTGTCATGTAATGAGATTCTCAAAATAAATGAGAATTATGCGTATATGCCGATCCCACACCGTGGGACGTAAATAGTACAGGCATGGGAAGATCAATTACGCAACAATGCTCCTTGTGTGATACTAGTGTGACTTCCCGAATATCAGAAGTTTTGAGACATGCCCCTTTATCTGAAGGAGGGACCTTTAGAGAGAACTCGAGTTTCACCATGTCTTGCCTGATATGCCTTGCCCCAGTGTTTGAATTCTTGAAAGATATGCCCCTAGTCAATAGGATTCTTGATTGTATGCCCCTGTTTTAGGAAAACCCTCTGGATGTGGTTTCCTCATTCAAGGGTCTTTATCAGGAATGATCGTCTTTGATTAGACCAATTTTGAGGACTCCTTGATGCTAAGTGTTGATTTGAATGTGAAGCAGATGCTTTTCAGAATGAGTCATGCATTTCGACCGCATCCTGACGGACAGTGATTTGCTGAGTACTCAGAATGAGATAATGTCTTTTACAAGATTACCTGAAGAGGTCCTTTGGAAAAAATGAGAAATTGTCTTAAATAAGACTGTGCTTTAAACAAAGCTCAAAGGATATGTTTGTGCAGAGGGTCAAAAATATTCCTATAAAGGGAAAAACTGTTTTAATGAATGTGGGGTTTTAAACAAAACTTAGGAAAAACGTCTTGAAGAAGATCACCCTAGAAAGGAAGGTGAACTGTCTTAGAGAAGACTCGGTACTTTAAACAAAATTTGACAAGGTTCTTGAGAGCATAAGAGAAGTTTGAATATGTCTTAAAAGACTAACTGGAAAAAAAAATTAAGAGATGTCTTACAGAAGACTACCTAGAAAAGGTTCTTGGAAAGGAATATGTCTTAGAGAAGACTGTTTGAAAGGGTTTGAAAATAGAAAGGATAAGAAGGTGGGTCTTTAAAAGACTGTCTGAAAAAGGCTCCTAAAAAGGGTGAGAAGTATTTGAACATGTCTTAAAGAAGACTATATGGATAGATTGAGAAGTATCCTATAAAGGTTTCTGGAAAGGAGGTGAGACTGGCATTGACACCATCTGATACTGAGTGACCTTTGCAACGTGCCCCCAGGTGGTGGACTTGCCCCATGGGCTATTCAGCGTCCTTGAGAGATTCCAATGGATCTTGATTAGATTGCCCCATGTAAATGGGATAATGACGAGTTACGCCATGTGTACACATTAGCCATCCCAGTCATGCGTAAGGGATGTTTCTTCTTTTGACTAGTTTTTAAAGCTACTTCGTCAGTCATTAGGATTTTTAGCCATTAGCCATGCCCCATGCAACTTCTCCCTGATGTTTAAACATCTGAATCCACATAGACAAGTGTACTTTATAGTGAAATTCATAAGATGCAAATGCATATGTTTGTCTTGAAAGTTTAAAAACATT
Organism: Vicia villosa; assembly: GCF_029867415.1. Lineage (NCBI taxonomy): Eukaryota > Viridiplantae > Streptophyta > Magnoliopsida > Fabales > Fabaceae > Vicia > Vicia villosa. The sequence goes on from NW_026705133.1 coordinate 820,915, forward strand.
TTTTTGAATAAAACGAAGTTTTTTTTTGTAAGAAAGTGATATCAACTCAAGAGTTATAGTAGACCTTAAGGAGTCGGGATACCTTTTGATAACGGTATGCTTTCGAACTAACCATGCTTCAGTTAGGTCTTTTAAGGGTTGTAACGTGGCCTGGTTCAAGGTTTAAAGAAACAAAAGATAGAGGCTCAAAGTTTATTTGTACCCATCCCCATCTTCGTGATGTTCTCCAGTCCTATGCTCAATTGACTATGTGTTTAGGCTCCAAAAGACTTTGGGAATTATAACATTGATATTTATGATGGTTCAAAAACCAGAAGTTTATTTTGCAAAGGCAGTCATCCTCCTTTCTTTTCTTTTGTGAGGGTATGTAGTGACCTCTTTTCGACTTTGTTATCCCTAACTTTTGCCTGAACTGTTCGTTTTAAAACTACAGTCAGCGGGATGCCCCAATTTTGCCAAAGTCTCCTTAATAGGTTTTGACTTAGAAGGCCCTTGCATTTCTTTCTTGGATATTGACTGCCGGATTTAATGATGATGGGGAACCATCGGTGATTATGTTCAAAGGAACAATTTGGAATGATTAAGTTTACTGAGAAGCTACCCTACCCCAGGTTATATATGAAGGGTGCTATTTTATATGAAGGAAAACTCCTACTTCTTTAGGCTCAAAGGGGTTGACAAGGGATTAACATCCTTATATCTCCGTTATTTAGGAATTGAAACAATGCCTGTACATCGTCAACACGGTCTGTTCGAAAGCGTAGTGTATGAAATTTTGGTATCGTTTTCGTCATTCTCCCTCTAAAGGTGTACGACTCTTAACGAGAGTTGAATATCACAAATGAGAAAACCGAGTAGAAACACAGTTTTAAATATAGTGAGAACACTAGGAATAAATCAAGACAAACGTAAGCAATGCATTAATGATTATTGTGGAGTACATAGCATATGTCGTAAGACTAATGTTTAAACAAATGGAAAGAAATTGCGAATGAAAACAAAACTAATGATCTAAGAAATCCTTCTTCTAGCCACCTATGGCACTGGACTTGTGAGGATCTTCGAACTCAATGAGCCCTTCTTCAATCAAATCTTGGATCTTGTGCTTTAACGGCCCACAATCCTCTGTATCATGACCAGGACTATCTGAGTGATAAGCGCACCTAGCATGACGCTTGTACCCAGGAGCGGGGTTAGCTGGAGCTGAGTATGGAGGTAGCAGAGTTACCAAGTTCTGACTGAGCAAACGTTGTAAGGCTTGAGACAGTGGCATGTACAACGGGGTGAATGATCATTTTGGCTTGGGCCTCCAGGTACGTTGGCCACCCTGTTGCTTTTGCTGATCCGTTGATCTCTTCTGCTGAAATCTTGTTGATAATATGGTCGGGATGTTAGGTTATCCTTCCCAATGGTCCCTTGTTCTGGAGATAGAAGAGGAATCTTCTCTTAATGTCATGAAAATGATGTGTATGCCATGCATGATATGTATGATATCTTTTTTTCTTTCTTTTTTTTTTGAATAAAATATGATGCAAGAATGCCCCTGATATATGATGAATGGAAAAAGAAATAAAAAAAATGATCCATATATATACATATAGCACATAATCACATAAGTTCATAGGTCCGACGTAGCGGCTCTTGGGAGCCAACCTTTTTATAGGGGGTTTCTAGAAGGTCTCATGGGGTCGTTCGTAGCCTCCGAGACTTTTTTTGTCTCTTCGGATTTTAGAACAACTCATTTTATCCATGAGGTTCAAATTTTTGGGGTAGGTTCCCGGAGAGATCAGCCAAATATCCCGTCCTGCCCTCAACAAAGTCAAGCCTCGTTTTGGACATTTCCGAATATTCAACCCACTCCGAGTGGAGTTATCAATGAGACTCGTAGGCGATTCATACTCCCCTATTGATCTCAAAGTTAACTCCCACACTTAGGGTTTAACACAACATAGAGAATACCAGCAATGCATATAAAAATATAACAACAGGCAATTAGATATAAATATATTAACATAAATAATTAAATATAAACATATTATAAACAATTAAATATTTTTTTAGATAAAAAACAAATAAACAATTTTTTTTAAAAAAAAAATAAAAAATAAAAAAATAATTACAAACCCTAAAAAAGGCGAATTAGCCAAACCCTAAAAAGTTGTCAAACCTAAACCCTGCCAAAACCTAAAACCTATAGGAGCATAGTATTCACCATTATAGTGATCCCCAGCAGAGTCGCCAGCTGTAGCAACCTGCCCTAAAAATTTATAGCTTAGAGAGTCGCCACCTATTCTACCAAGGCGAATAGGAAACCTTTAACGGTTAAGAGATTTAGGGTAAGATACTATATTCGGGTTAAGGGAAGGTGTTAGGCACCCAAAACCCTTTCCTAAAGGTTAACATTGCAAAGATAAGGGTTATGGCAAAACATAAAGAAAGGTGACAAATAGTTAATAGGGTTAGAGACATGATTAAGATTCAGAGGAGGGGGACTCGCCTTGGTTATCCAAGTGCCTATGTATCTCCTTAGGGAGAATCAGAGTCAACGTAGTTCGGGCACAGGATTGTACGCCTTAGAGTTGAATTGAATGTATTTGAATTTGTTTTGAAGTTGTTTTGAAATGCGAATGTTCGAAGGTATTTTGAGTTACCTTATCGTAGTTGTGAACATCGCAGTGTTGAAACACCGTAGTATCGTGGTTTAGTGTATTTTGAGTGTTTTAGGATTTGGGCGTACAACCCTGGTTTGATTTAGCACTATTAACCGCGACGATCAATAGATTCGTTCGCCATAGTTAAAAGATTGAAATTGCATCACTACCAATTTTAATCGATTGATTCGATTATCACTAATAATTAATTAAGATATTTTTATTAATAATTTGTATGATTTAATTTGTATCATTACCCCTCGCAATCGATTGATTCGATTAAAAAGAATAACGAATTTTAGAAGAAAGATAGAAAGATTAATCATCGCGACTAATAAGATAGTCGAAACCATTTAATCAAATAGAAATTAATTGCATTTTAATTAAATAATCATTTTAATTAAAATTATTATTGACCATCACGATTAGTTGATTTAATCGGAACGAACAATAAATTGTCATTTTAAATACTAGTATCATATATTAATTTATTTATAAAAATAAATCATTATTATATGAATGAGTATTTAAAAAGAATTTAACTAAAACAAATAAATAAATTAAAATCATTTTAGTTAATAGGATTTTGATTCAGTATGAGTGGCTTGAGGGTGCATATTATAGGGGATCAGATCTTGGGCGTTAGATCTGAGTTGGTAGTGATGGAATGGTCAGATTTTGAGGGTGTATGGTGAGTCCTATGATGATGCACACACCGGATCCAGAGTTAGAAATTTCATAAAAATAATATGTTGGAGGGAGGGTTCGAACCTGCGACCCTCCACTCCCATACGCGTTTCTCCACCAACCCATCTACCATTCATGTTTGTTTACAACGCGCGCCCATGTCAGTATATCAGATGCGCCATTACCAAAGAGACAAACGCGCGCGAAGTTTTTAAAAGACCCAATGGCACGTTGCCACATATTCATCTTCTTCATGAAGGTCTGTAATATTCAGAGAAATAGCTACGAAGTAGCTACGCTTCGTTCGTAGCAAACAAGAACCTGGAAAAATAACGAATCGAGCCCCTGCGTATATAAACTTTTGGCACCTATTCATAAAGCCTCGTCTAAACCATACGAATTCAACCCTATGCTTTATTTAACCTAATTTCCCCTTTATCAAAAAACCCCAAATTCTGACCAAGAACCCTAGCTTGGCCGTTAATGGCAGAATACGACCGGACCACGCAAACTCCAATTAGATTACCCAGAAACATTCACTGTTACCACCCAAAGCATAATACACATACAATTTAACACATGAATGCCATAATTATGCTAATCGAGACATGATTTAGAAGGACCTACCTCGGCTTATAGGAGGTAATTCTGGGGTTGCTGATGATGCGTAATGATCCCCACACGTTCAAAATCGCTTGAGGAACGCGTTGAAACCTTTAGATTTTGTTGAGAGCCACTAATTCCTTGAAACCGAAATCTCAATTTCTTGAAGATTTTTGTGCTCTCCAAAGCTTTCTCTGCCCAGCCTTTTCGTCCTCTATTCCATTGGCTTGTGTTTACTACTTATAGGGAACAAAATTAGGTCAACAAAAAGAGCCAAAAACCTTTGCATCCAATCTTGCCATTCTTGTGAAAATTGATTTTGTTTTCAAATAGAAACCTTCTATTTTGGCCCTATTTTGTGTTGATTTTTTTCTCTAATCAATATGCACGAAATTGAATTGTATTTTGCCATAAATGCTGATTAAAATCAATCCATATGCACCTCTTTAATAGAAAATTTGATTTTCTCTTTAATTAAACTATTTTAAATCATTTAAAAAATGAAATAAAATTATATATAAATTAAATAAAGGGTGAAATTCGTGCCATGTTGTTTGGATAGCTTGTGGATCAAGTTTGTATCATAAAACCATAGGCCCATTTGCAAAATTTCTCAATTTGAACCTTCTCTTTTCACATTTAGTCCTCCAAAATCACCCAACTTTGATCAATCATATCTCACTCAATTTTTAAGCAATGAGGGAGTTCTAAGACTTTTTGGAAACCTCAAAGTGTCCTCTACAAGCCACTTTGGAACATATTTTTCATTTGGAGCTTTTATCTTGATCATATCTTCTCAGACAAAAAACTGCTTTTGAAGGGTGCCTGAAAATGACCTGTAATCTTTTGCACTGTATCTCTCAAATGAATCATTTCTAGCCCTGGCTTATGAGAGCCAAAGTTGTAGAGAATCCAATTTCCTTCAAAATAGGCTTTGAGTGGGGAATATTTGATGTTCCATGTGAAAGTTATGCCCAGTCAAAGTTGGGTTGACTTTCTCCTAAGAAACCCTAATTTGAACCTTTTTGTATTCGTTCATCTCTGAGTTTCTATTAATGGAATCATGATCAATTCTTGATCAAATGATGGTTATGCTTCACATACTTGATGTTGACCAAAATTGGGAGGCTTTGACTATGCTCTGATTATAGTTGACCTTCAGGTTTGAATCAGTTGACTGTGGATCATCTGGACTTTTGAGTGAGTAATCTTTGGAGCTGAACCTTGAACTTTGAATCATTGTAAATGGAATATGGAGGGAAAATTTTGGGGTATGACAGATGGCCACGGTTGTGTGGTCGCGTTTGGTCGGTGGACCATTCACGGATCCGTTGCGTGGTATTCGCGGTGGTTCACGGCGGATCTGAGAGACTACTCGCGGTTCCGACGTGTCGCAGCGAGGTGAGATCTGAGTCGCAAGCGGTTGGGAGTGGAGGCTGTGTGTTGCGGGTACGCGGCGGTGATCACGCGGTGGGCGGATTCACGATTGAGAAGAATTCTTGTGTAATGATGATCTCGCATGGTTGCTCTTGGTTCTATCTCACTGTTGTTGTATGAAACAATGCTGTGATTGTTAACACTACCAGGAAGAATTAGATTGTGTCGTTCTCCTTTTTTTTTTTTGAAGTTTGGTTATTGCTATGTACAGGTTTTTTTCTTGTGTGAAAAAAAAGCAATGGCTTTAGTAGCATCAAGATGACTGGTCCCCTGGAAAAATGGTTTGCATGTAAGATATATGGGGAACAATAAGGGTTTGGAAAATTGTCGGTCAACTCTCAGAAAAATATGTACCTCCCCCCCTCTGACTGTTAGAAATTAATATCTATGTATAAGGCTTGAATTAGGGTTTTCTACACCTAATGGGCCTATTGTCCCAATTAACATAATAATTAAAAAAAACTTAAAAAAACCTAATAATAACAATATTTAAATTAGTACTAATCCTAATAACAACACTAATAATCCCTAATGACAATTCTACTAATAATATTAACAATAATTAATTAGTAAAATTAATAATATTAATACTAATAATTAGTAAAAATTAATAAAAACAAATGTTAGTAAAATAACTATAATCCCAAAAAGAGGATAAAACTCTTGTAATAATTGGGCCACGAGGTTTGGATCCCAAAGCACCTGTTAATTGCACCCCATTTTGTCTCAGGATATTTTATAAGAGAGCGGGTTTGACAATAGGAATGTCAAACCCCATGACTCTTAATTTTGACCCTTGATGAATTAAAAGATATAGATCTGATCGGGCAAATTTTGGGATATGACAGCTGCCCCTGTTCAATCTTCTTAAACCTGAAGAGTCGGATAGGCACGTCTGCCCATCGTAATCTAAAGGTAGAAGATGATTGAACACTGAAATGCCCTGAAATTTGTCTTTGTTGGGAAGAAATTCCATGGGAGATGGGCTTACAGATGCCACCCGAGGTAAATACCCCTCTCTTTCGAATGTGAAGCAGATGCTTTCGAAAGGATTCACTGCGTTTCGATTGTAGCACGGCCTAGAAAGGCAACCTGAATTTTATGCAATGTTATGATGCATGCAATGTATGATGCAATGAGCCTCTCAAAATAAATGAGAGCCATGTATGTATATGCACTATGTATGAATGAGGCATGTTAGTTGAATGATGCATGATTTTCAGTTAAAGTATGTTAGTAGCTCTGAAAAGAAAGATAACACCTTTGATTGTTATTGATGATGTTTTGGAGAATATCACTGCCGAGGGACTAACGTGATAAACCCAATTGAGAAACCTTTTGAAAATCTTTGTGGTAAAATTCTTTGTAAAACCCCGTTTGCCTGGAAAAGCTCCTAGAAAGGATGGAATACGTCTTAAAGAAGACTGCCTGGAAAGGCTCCTGCACCAATAGGGTCATTTGCGAGGGTTATCGCAAACTTCGCCTACACCATTTAGGATAATTTGCTATGCTTATAGCAACTTCACCTGCACCATTTAGGATAATTTGCTATGCTTATAGCAAACTCACCTGCACCATTTAGGATAATTTGCTATGTTCATGGCAACTTCACCTGCACCATTTAGGATAATTTGCTATGCTTATAGCAAACTCACCTGCACCATTTAGGATAATTTGCTATGCTTATAGCAAACTCACCTGCACCATTTAGGATAATTTGCTATGCTTATAGCAAACTCACCTGCACCATTTAGGATAATTTGCTATACTTATAGCAAACTCACCTGCACCATTTAGGATAATTTGCTATGCTCATAGCAACTTCACCTGCACCATTTAGGATAATTTGCTATGCTCATAGCAACTTCACCTGCACCATTTAGGATCATTTGCCCTTGTTCGGACAAGTTTACCTGCACCATTTAGGATCATTTGCCCTTGTTCGGACAAGTTTACCTGCACCACGGGAATTACCTGTTTGGAGACTCACGCCTCGAGGGTCGGAGAAGATAGCACGTCAAATGTTCACGACTCGAAGGTTGGAAACTGGGTTGTTGTCACAGTCAGACGGGAATTGACTACCAAACGAGAATTGGATTTTCATGCACCAGTCAGACGGGAACTGACTACCAGATGGGAACTGGATTTTGAAACGATTTGGATTGCCAATAAAAATTGGGTTTTTTGTGATATGTATATGCTAATTGCTAATGCGACCCCAAGATTTTATCTCCTTAAACCCATTGAACTTGTTTAATCCATGTTTGCCCCTACACCATGGCTATGCTTATGCCGTCTTGGTAATGTTTATGTATATAGACAATGCTTATGCTTATGTACATGTTGATTGATGTGATGAGTGGAACGAGATAATGTCTTCTATAAGATTACCTGAAAAGGTTTATTGGGATGGATGTGAATGCTTGTCTTAAAGAAGACTATTTGAAAAGATTTTTAGCAACGAGTGAGGAATGTCTTAAAGAAGACTACCTGGAAATGCTGAAAAAATGTCTTAAAAGACTACCCAAAAAGGTTCTTAGAATTTCTTAAAGAAGACTACCTGAAAAGGTTCTTGGAAATGACGATGATTGCCTTAGAGAAGACTACCTAGAAAGGTTCTTAGAAAGAGAATGTCTTGATGAAGACTACCTAAAAAGGTTCTTGGAAAAAGAATATCTTAAAGAAGACTACCTGAAGAGGTTCCTAGAAAGGATCGTAGGATTTGTCTTAAAGAAGACTACCTGAAAAGGTTCCTAGAAATGATGGTGATCGTCTTAGAGAAGACTACTTGAAAAGGTTAAAAGATGTCTTAAAAGACTACCTAAAGAGGTTTTTGGAAAAAGAATGTCTTAAAGAAGACCACCTGAAGAGGTTCCTGAAAAGGATGACAATTTGTCTTGAAGAAGACTACCTAAAAAGGCTCTTGGAAATGATGACAATTTGTCTTAAAGAAGACCACCTGAGAAGATTCCTAGAAAGGATCGTGCGATTTGTCTTAAAGAAGACTACCTAAAAGGTATGGTGCAATGTATTAACCAATGTATGTAATGCATGATAGGTATTTGCATGATGCTCCGATGATAGGTTGTTGATAACCAAAGCGTATATAGCTTGTTGGAGTTGTAGGTTTGTTTGATAAGGTGGGGTGTGATGCTAGCGCGATTCCCCGATACCTGTTTTTGAAGATCGTAGTTAGGAGAAAGATTTGTCGGATGTTGTAAAGTGCGAGAACGCCTTTCCCTTTCGTTGTGCGTCTTGCCCCGGTTTGATCCTTTGAATTACCCCGCACCTTTGAATTTTCAAAGTTCTCCATGCCTTTAACCTTTGAACTATTCACCTTATGGGTTTGATATCCCATGCCCCACTGTTTAGTGGAAAAAGGATGCCTATGATCTCCAAGCCATGAAGGAAGTGCCCCGAGAAATAACCTGGTCATATGCTTCGCCATTTAGATTGGAAGGTGTGCCCTTGATCTCCAGGATATGGAGGACTATCCATAGTGTTCTATCCTTTGTATTTGAATTCTTCCCATGTTTGACATGCCCCTGTTTGATGTTGCTTCGAGATGTGCCCCAAGTTGATCGAACCTTTAGGATGAATGCCCCCAGTTAATAGGATTTTTGCTCGTATGCCCCTGCGATCCTTGAGTTTGCCCCTATTAAGGGGAACCCCCTAGATGTGATTCCCCCTATTCCAGAGTCTTTATTAGAAAGATCGCCTTTGATTAACCCAATTTCGAGGTCTCCTCGATGCTAAGTGTATACTTGTAGATGACGTTGTACCCTTTGAGAAGTAACTCCAATGCGATGCACATGCATGTTTTGAAATCGAAGTCCGTTATGAATTAGGACTGGATGATTAGGAGTGAATGCTTGAAGAAGCGTAGTGGTTAGAAATAGTTTTAACAAACATAGGAGTCAGTATAACAAAATCCTGCTTGATATGCTTTCATGGTTAACCTTGCCTCAATTAGGACTTTTGAATGTTGTAACTTGGCCTGGTTCATGTTTTAAGAAACAATGGATATAAGGCTCAAAATTTTATTTATCCCACCCCTTTCTCCTTGATGTTCTCCAGATCCTAAAATTCGCCTAATTCAATGAATGCGCTTTGTTTGTAAGAGAATCATTTTTAATGTTGAATAGAAGCCTTAGTAGAGACCCAAGCACTGGTAAAAATGTTGTAAAGATTCAAGCATTGACGAGAAGCTTCGATGAGTTAGCAGTCACAAGGTTATCCTTTGCATTTCGCCTTTGTGTTTTTTTTCTATCCCTTATTTTTGCATGGACCAACTCCTTTGAGTTTGATCCATCGGGATGCCTAAGTCATTTTTGTTTTCTTTTATGGAATTTTGACTTAGCGGGCGTTTTTTCTTCTTTTCCTTTTGAACGCTCCTTTGGAAGTATTGATCCTCGGATATTGAATGTTGTGACCGCCATGTTGATTTTGATTTGTAAGCTTCGCCTTTGATACTTCCTTGATCTTGAATGATATGTTGAGGAAGAAGATACTGTGAAAGTTATCTCCATTGTTTCCTCAATCTTAGATAAACGTGAGGAAGATATGCTTGAACCTTTGTTTTGCTGGATCCTTGCGCTTGAACCTTTGCTTCATTGATTGATTCCCTTTACAACCAAAATACACCATTGAATTAATTGAAATCTACCCTGCCCCTGGTTAAAATCAAGGTTTTTTTTTGAAATAGAAACAAACTCCAACTCCTGGCTCGAGGGGGTGACGAGGGATTAACATCCTTATATCTCCACTGTTTGGGAATTGAAACAATGCCTGTACATCGTCGGTTCGGTCTTACCTTGAAATCATATGTGTAGCGAGACTTAGTTATTTGTATTCGTCATTCTCCCTTAAGTTTGTTAACGATCCTAAATCTGAGATTGAAAATAGAAGTGCGCGAATGAAGCGAATGAATTGATTCCAAAACCTGCATGGTCATCCCATTGCTAATCCGAAGGTACAACTTTTATCCTGAGTGACACTTAGCGATCGTAGGGGTTGAAATTCTTACATGATAAACACCTATTGATCCTAGGGACAATCTCCGTTGTAAATCCGTCGACCTTGTTTTACCCCTTGGTTGATGAACTTGTAGAAGTGAAGGGTAACCTCGAGTTCTCCTTGGACATGTCAAACCTGTTGGGAATAAATCATTAGCGGTGGGTCTTCGTCGTATTGGAACTTCATGAGTTTCCTTTGACTGAACCTCTTTTGCTTTTCCTAAGGATAATATCACACCATTTGCAACCTCCAGATTTTGTAGATTGATAAAGGAAATCTATGACCCTTTTGCCCCTTGGCGTGGAGTTAACATACGTCGCCTTTCCTCTATCGTAGTTATGCATTTTTGTTCAGGGTATTGCCCAAGTTGGAGTAATCCTTGCCCCCAGGTTATCATAGAGCGTCATCGTAAGTTTGATATGTTCTAAGATGAACCCCTTTATGACTAGATACCCCTTGAGTGTATCTATAAGGGAACTTCTTTGTTGAACTAATCCTTGCTCGACGATATCCTTTGTTGTATTTATGATCTTGTTACGACAAGGCATGGACATGCGTCTGGCATGGCGAAAGACATCCCTTTTTTCAAACTCATTCCCAATGATTTATCATCCTTTCTCCATAGTTTATGATCCTTTTATTTTCTTTGGGAAATCGGCTAGTGCGGTAGGTGTGGATAGAAATGCAAATGTAGATGGAAATGTATGACTGCATGAAAATGCGAATGCGTGGGTCTGCGAGAGACTCCTTTTTTGTACGCTATGACTCCTTATATGCAATGCAGACGTGTGACGTATTATCCTAGGGATAGCCTTAGAGGCGACATTAGACCCTTGTGAAATCCTTGTAAGATAGATGTTATGACACGCCAATGGAAATCCCTTAGGTTGGGGAGTATGCAGAAGGTAGCGGCTGGTGACCGTTCAAGACAGTCACCAAGTCTCATGGCCATCGAGAGGCCGATCAACATGTACCAATGAAGTTGTCCTTGGTAGGGAGGTTCTCTATGCGGAACACAACCTATATAAGGACGATATCGAAGGAAGTGAAATCCCTACAGGCCAGGGATGAAAGATGTATAGATGGAAATCCAAACCCTACAAGTTAGAGGGTGGCGGAAACAAGCATGGAGTGACCGTTCAGAACACTCACTAGATCTCATAGCCATCGAGAGGCCAATCGAGCGCATGCTAATGAAGTTGTCCTTCGGGGAAGGACGCGTCGTTGTAAAAACACATGGATGTAAAAGAAAAATCCATATAGGCTAGGGAGTTCGTAAGAGCAAGCAAGGGGTGACCGTTCAAGACAGTCACTGAATCGCATGGCCATCGAGAGGCCAATTGACGTATGCTAACAAAGATGTCCTTCGTACGAAGGATGCGATTTTAGAAGTAGAATCCCTATAGGCTAGGGAATGCGTAGATACAGGCGCAGAGTGACTGTTCATGTCAGTCACTAGGTCTCATGGCCATCGAGAAGCCAATCAACGTGCGTAAATGGAGGTGTCCTTTGTGGGAAGGACATGGTCTTAGAAATGAAGTCCCTGCAGGCCAGGGAGCGCGTAGGAGTACCTGCAAAAATTACACGCAAGACATTCGCAGTATATAAATTGCGTATATAATAAGTACGTAAGCACATAAGCCCTAGGTTCATAGGTTCGACGTAACGGCTTAGGGTGCCTACCCTTCCCATTGGTATGTTCTAGAAGGTATCATGGGGTCGTTCGTAGCCGCCGAGACTTTTTGTCTCTTTGGATTTTAGAACAACTTATTTATCCATGAGGTTCGAGTTTTAGGGGTAGGTTCCCAGAGAGATCAGCCAAATACCAAGTCCAGCCCTCAACAAGGTCGAGCCTCGTATCAGACCTTTCCGGATATTCAACCCACTCTGAGTGGAATTATAATAAGACTCGTAGGCGATGTAATTCCTCTCTGGTCTTAAATATAATTCCCACGCTTAGGTTTAACTGCAATTTATATATCCCAAGAATGCGATAAAATAACACATATTCAAATAAATAAACATTTAATTGAATTGCGGTAAATAAAAGGGATTGCGGTAAATAAACGTAATGGCAAATAAATAAATAAATAAATAAAATTTAAATATTTATAAAAAAACCATAAACCCTAAAAATGGCGAATTAGCCAAACCCTAAAAATTTCGCCAAAAACCTAAATGATTTGCCAAGAAACCTAAACCCTGCCAAGCCTTAGGAGCATAATAATTCACCATTAATGATTAGTCCCCAGCAGAGTTGCCAGCTGTAGCAACCTGCCCTAAAAATTAAGACTTAGAGAGTCGCCACCTATTCTGAAGGGCGAATATGAAACCCTACGCAGATACGAGATCGGGGTAAGTTATTATAATCAGGTCGAGGGAAGGTATTAGGCACCCTCAACCCTTTCCTAAGGTTTGTATCTAAAGATAAAGGTTTATGGCTAAAATTGAGGTTTATAGCTAAGGAAGTGAATAGGGGAAAAATTGAGATTTTAGGGAAGGGGACCCGCCTTGGTTATCCAAGTGCCTACGTATCTCCTTAGGGAGAATCAGAGTCAACGTAGTTCGGGCACAGGGTTGTACGCCTTAGAATTGAATTTGATTATGGAGGTGTTTGAAGTTGTTTTGAAGTTGTTTTGAAATGCGAAGTTCGAAGGTATTTTGAATTACCTTATCGTAGTTGTGAACATCGCAGTGTTTGAAAGGATGTAAATCTGTAGTAACGTGGTTTAGTGTTTTAGATGTGGGCGTACAACCCTGATTTAATGTGTCATTGTTAGATGCGGTGATCAATAGATTTGATCAGTATAGCTAACAGATTAATGGGCATTGCTGGTTACTCAGATCGATAGATTGATCGTCGCGGGCAGCAAATTGAATGTGTTTTAATTTGTAATTTTATCTCAAGTCTATTGCGACTAATGGATTTAGTCGGGTCGAGGAGATAATTAAAAAAAAGATTAATGTTTTATTATTTTATTCAGATATTTGATCAGTACGACATAGAGAGCCGACTAATTCGAAGGCGGAATGAAATAGATATTCATTCGCCATTTATCCGTTAAAGGGAAAATTAGAATTAATTGTTTTTATTGTTGGATTTGATTAATCAAATTAATCGATTGTTAATCATTGCGACCAATAGGTTTAGTCGGAACGAGTAACAAATTAAATCCAAAGACTTCGGCCCAGTGGCCAATGGGATTGGGGCGAACCCTAATATTATAAACCTTTATAGGGTTTTTGCGATTTAATATTAATTAAAAAAACTAATTAAATAAATTAATCGACATGATCGGATAATCGGGCGAAATGTTATACTCCTAACCCTAATCCTAGTTTAATATTCTAATCCTAGTTAAAATAAATTAATTACATTAAACAATATTTAATCAATATTTAACTTAAATATTTAACTAAAAAATAAAAATATTAGATAAAACCTGGCTTAGATCCTATGTGGTGGCTCTTGCATGTCTATGATGCACCTCTATCCTTGTGTGCGCCGGATCTGAGTCGAGATGAGATCTAATGGCCAGATGATGAAGGTACGCCGTAGTCACGCAGATGAGGAGCACGCTGGATCTACTAACAACTCAGAGTATCTAAATGAAAAAAGTAACATGGCGCTCACAAGGTTCGAACCCTGGACCTTTAACTCACGAAAGCTCCTCCTTCACTAACTAGGCTGCGCCTGTCTGCTGTTAGTAAACTATTTGCCAATAAAAAAAACAATAACCAAGCATGTTAAACTGAAATAACACATTAACATATGGGTCTTTTCCTATCATCATCATCATCATCATTTTCAGTCGCTCTTGGTTTCTTTCAGCCTTATCATTACAGAACCAAGACAACCTCACCAATAGACTCTCCCCTCTTGAAACACAGAAACAAAAACGGATTTGTTATTGGGATCGAAAGAAGGTAGTGCTGATGATCCGAGATGTTCGCGGCGGCAAGCTTCGTCGAGGTGAGCGGATGGCCACGGTTGTGTGGTCGCGTTTGGTCGGTGGACCACTCACGGATCCGTTGCGTGGTATTCGCGGTGGTTCACGGCGGATCTGAGAGACTACTCGCGGTTCCGACGTGTCACAGCGAGGTGAGATCTGAGTCGCAAGCGGTTGGGAGTGGAGGCTGTGTGTTGCGGGTACGTGGCGGTGATCACGCGGTGGCCGGATTCACGATTGAGAAGAATTCTTGTGTAATGATGATCTCGCGTGGTTGCTCTTGGTTCTATCTCACTGTTGTTGTATGAAACAATGTTGTGGTTGTTAACACTACCAGGAAGAATTAGATTGTGTCGTTCTCCTTTTTTTTTGAAGTTTGGTTATTGCTATGTACAGGTTTTTTTCTTGTGTGAAAAAAAAGCAATGGCTTTAGTAGCATCCAGATGACTGGTCCCCTGGAAAAATGGTTTGCATGTAAGATATATGGGGAACAATAAGGGTTTGGAAAATTGTCGGTCAACTCTCAGAAAAATATGTACCTCCCCCCTCTGACTGTTAGAAATTAATATCTATGTATAAGGCTTGAGTTAGGGTTTTCTACACCTAATGGGCTTATTGTCCCAATTAACTTAATAATTAAAAAAAACTTAAAAAAACCTAATAATAATAATATTTAAATTAGTACTAATCCTAATAACAACACTAATAATCCCTAATGACAATTCTACTAATAATATTAACAATAATTAATTAGTAAAATTAATAATATTAATACTAATAATTAGTAAAAATTAATAAAAACAAATGTTAGTAAAATAACTATAATCCCAAAAAGAGGATAAAACTCTTGTAATAATTGGGCCCCGAGGTTTGGATCCCAAAGCACCTGTTAATTGCACCCCATTTTGTCTCAGGATATTTTATAAGAGAGCGGGTTTGACAATAGGAATGTCAAACCCCATGACTCTTAATTTTGACCCTTGATGAATTAAAAGATATAGATCTGATCGGGCAAATTTTGGGGTATGACAACTTCATTAGTTTAGCACCAGAACATCTGTTCTTCAACTGGTAGCTGCATACCAGTTCTTGATGTCCTAACGTCTAGTAGGACATTTGTTCCTCCTTCTAGGAACACTTCATCCTTGAAGATTTCAAGGTACACATTTGCAGATAATTATGGATATCATTGATCAGTTGACATTCATCATCTCTAATAAACCATGTCAGTATGAGTGGACTTGAGAGGATACTCAACTAACTTTGACACTTTAATTATAGCTGTCAATACCTGCCATACATTCTGTTGAACCTTCATAATCCTAGGGTTTCTCAGAGACTATGCAGCGGGAAATAGTCATATATCAACAGAATTCACACAATGCTTACTTTAAGTGTTAGGAGAAAGCATGACAAC
This sequence comes from Vicia villosa, assembly GCF_029867415.1. NCBI lineage: Eukaryota > Viridiplantae > Streptophyta > Magnoliopsida > Fabales > Fabaceae > Vicia > Vicia villosa. The sequence goes on from NW_026705133.1 coordinate 836,676, forward strand.
TACAGATTGATTGCTACTCAACCTTGCACAATGCTTGCTTCTACACCAAGCAACTAACTAGACCAAACCACCTGACTTGACAAACTTACAAACAACAGAGATTACCCTATCAATATCTTCACTCCCGCATGAAGGTTTTGATGAGCTTCTTCTCTATTCATAGATACCAGTCAAATTTGTTTTTAAATTCAAGTTCTTCACTCCCGTATGAAGTCATTGGACTTAGCACTCCTTGTTCCAGCATCACAGCTCTTAGGTCAGGTTGGTCTAATCATATAGGTCCATCCTCCACTTCAAGGGACCATACAATATGAACTTTCTTTGTTCAAACACTCTTCTACTGTTACCACAACCAGAATTTATCCCTTATGGATCTCATCCAGAAATAGACAGGATGCCTGCTCTGATACCAATTGAAAATTCTGGTATGACAGACTCGGATGTCAATCCCGATGTCAAGACATCTGATCTGTTATTCATGTCGCACAATGTTATACCCCAAAATTTGCCCGCATCTTTTTTTAAGGAGAAGACAACATACCTCTGTCTAAAAATTTAGAGTTTTGTATAATCTTGGATTTTATTTCATAAATATCCTGATTTTATGAATACTCAGTTTTTAGAATATTTTTATACGGTATTTTGGTTCGCTGTTGAATTTATTCTTACACAAACGCCAAATACTGTTTATCACTTCACACGCTGTTTATTTGAGATTTATTTTCAGATAAATAATACTGACGCAATTGGTACAGAATCAAATTTCGCAGGCGCAGAGTCCAGGGATTCAGACTGTACTGGTAACAATTAAATTATTATTGGTTTTGTTCCCCACTAATTTTTGTACTATATTATTGTTTTCAAATCTCTTCCTTTCTTTTCAAATCTCTTTCTTTCAAGTCAAATCCTAACTTTATTCCATACACTTTCTTTCAAATCCTATTACCACTCAAACTTTCCTTTTTTGTACGGTATCACTTCATTCCCCAACGTCTCCATCTTTCTTTTCACTCTATATATACCCCTCATTTTTTCCATAAATTCTCACATCAAATTTCACTCATCTCCCAAATTTCTATCATACTATCTCATAATTATTTTCTCTTCTTCCCCGGCAAAAATGGCAAAGTGGGTGGATACGTTTTTTCTAGTGGTTATCACTATTTTTGTGGTGATCATGTCCTTTTTCTGTCTGCATAGTCCTGAAAAATGCGGACCTGGGATGCTGGCTCTCCCATACATCTATATATTGTTGTTTATAGCATGGGTTTTTAATCGTCATACTTAAAGTTTGTCGTATCTTTCGCTTTCAAATAACGTACTGTTCATTATATTTGTCGTACCGTTCGCTATATTTTTATGTAATATTTGTACTGTCAGTATCAAATATTGTACTATCTGTTGTACCGTCGTTTAATTATCGAGATAATATTATGTGTGTTTATTGCTAGTTAAATATTTATTTCTGTGCATTAAATCCTTCTCAAGATTATTATCAGTAATTTCGTTCGCGTACGGTATATTTTATTTATTTATTATGTTTGTGTTTTTTTAACAACTCATGTAAATAATTTTAACCATTAACACAACAAAAAAGCAAAAAGAAAAAAAATTAACTTTAACTGTTAAAGTTTTCACTTTAACTGTTACGTTAATGCCCAGACAGCCAGTTAACAGTCAAACCCGCTGACAGCACGATTCTCCGTGTTTGTACCATCAGTCAAATCAATCTTTTGCATTTCAAAATTCCAAGATTTTTGTTCTATAAGTCTTCTGATAATCACAAGATCAGCAGAGACTCAACACTGCACAAAAATCAGGTACGCTTAACTGTCTCCTACACAAACAGTCCCTAACTAGGGTTTTTGTTTTTTTTCAGGAAAACAAGTTTTTTGAGACCTCAAATGGATTTCATGGATCTCCATATGTCTCAAATTACCATCAGAAAAATTTTCAAACTTCGATTCGCTCGGACGCACAGTCAGCAGCTCAAACAGTCAACAGACAACCAGTTTGACCGAAAAGTCAACCGACAGTCAAAAATGAAATTTTTTGTCAACATCAATATTTTGTCAAAAGATTCATCATTTGATCAATGGTTGATCATAATTCATCAAGAAAAGTTCAGAAATCGACAAAACTCTAAGTTTCAAAATTAGGGTTTTCTCCTAAAAAGTCAACTGAACTTTGACCGGCCATTACTCTCTCCTCGTTCATTCAAAAAATTCCAACCAAAGATTATTTTGAAGGAAATTCAATTATCTTTCAAATGAAATTGGTCCCATGGTCATTGGATTTACCATTTGGAAAATATGAGCTAAGACATTACAGGTCATTTTCAAAGTCAACAAAAAGCAGTTTTTTGTCAAAGCCCATAACATCAAGATAACTTCTCCAAATGCAAAAATGTTTCCATAGAAGCATGTAGAGGACATCTTGAGGTTTCTAAAAAGTACAAGAACTCCTTCATATGATCAAAATTGAGGGATTTATGTCTTGTTGAAGTTGGTCATTTTTTGGGAAAATGCGTGAAACTAGCATTGATCAAAATTGTTTTTTTTCCAAAAGAGGCCAAGCATTCATGATCCAAACATGTTTCTAATGATGTTAAAGGGCTCCCATGACCAACATTAGGCCCATGACATTTTTATTTCTTTTTTAATTTAATTTTATTTCATTTAAAGTTAAATTAAAAAAGAAATGGTTCAAGATAAGGATTCAAGGCTTTTGTCCTTAGCTTGAGTCACCAAGTTTGATCCAAGTTCTGCAACATAGAGGTACATAAGACCTATGGCAAGAGGGGTGAAGAAAATTGAAGCCATGGCCAAGAAATTCAAAGCTTTTATTCATAAAAAATTCAAAGATTCAAAGGCACTCAAGTATGGAAGAAAAGCTTGTTAGCTTAAGTTTGCAGCACCAATCTTGCCTATGTAATAGCTTAGAACCTATAACAACAGACACACACGAATTTAGAGCAAAAGTTCACCTCTCACACTTCAAAGTTTTTGCAAGAAACTTGAAACTCGAATTTTGGATTTAAGGCCAATTCAGTGAGATTTAAACATTCAAACATCTTCCTCAAGTATCACTGAACCTATTCCAATCATTACTAGGCCTTGAAGCTCACAGAATCGAGCTCCATAAGTCATGGTTCAGTGACTTTCATTTAAACTCGGTTACACTAATTCATGCACCATAAACTTGTTTTAAATACATATGCATGATCATATGAACTTGTAGAACGTTTCTGGTTTGTTTAATTTGAGTTTAAGTGCAGGTATATGGAGTTACCATTTTAGGGTTTCGAAGCTTCAAAAATGGGGATCTACGATAGAGACTAAATTAGGTGACAACAAGGGCATATTTGAGCTCAGGGCATGTCACTTGATTGATCTGGGTTACTATTTTGTTTGTTCATCTTGTTTTGTGCAGGTTTGAGATCGGAGATGATCAGCTACGAAATAGCTGGGAAAAATCCGTAGCTAATTTGTAGCTGAAACTTTTACAGGTTTGCAAGGTTGAAGACGAGGACGTGGCGTCCTCTAGTTGGCCAGTTTGCGCGCGTGCGTTTTTTAAATTTCAGACCAGTCATGTGCTTTGCGTTCCACCATCATACCATGTGCCTCACGCTTACAACCATCAGATCAACTTGTAACAAGATCCAACGCACCTGAGCACGCATCCATACCATAGATCCTCTCATCAACCACACCAAATTATATATTTTTGATATTTTCTATTTTTATTTGATTTCCCTTGTAAAATTAATTTAAAATAGTTTTAAAAATCAAAAAATTATATTAAAAATATTTTTAGGGTGATAAAATGTTTAATTAATTTTTGACACAAAAATATTTTATTTTTCTTAATAATTAAAATATCTTGGTTAATTAATTTGATAATATTTATATATTTATCTTTTAGTTATTTCTAACCTATCAAAAAAATCAAAAAATGTTTTCTTTTTATTAAATTAAGTTTATATATTATAAACTAATTTTGCACATATTTAGAATATTTTTGTCTTTAAGTTTAATTTATGAGTATAATTATTTGTATAATTACATGTTAATTAACTTAATAATCTTAAAAAACAATTTCAAAAATCACAAAAAAATTAATTTAATTCTAAAATTGATTAACAAACAAATTGGACATATTTTAGACTTAACTTTTTAGGTTTAAATTTTATTTCTAATTCTTAACCTTTTAATTAAATTAATTATGCATTAATTTTAATTAAAATCAACCATCCAAAAATCCAAAAATATTTTCCCTTTATCTTATTGCAATTTAAATTCATAGATAAGTGTATAGGTTGTCAAATTCATGTAAATAGCGTAGTTTACATTTCTCGCACAATCGATGTAATAGCATAGATTTACTTTCCGCATTTTACATTCTCGTACTTTAATTTCTGCACATATAAAACTGCGTGTATGACAAGAATGAAATTGAAGCGCTAGATCACTAATCTCAAAGATAACATATCTGAAAACAAAACACAATCACACTTGCACCTCTTAGGGTAATCCCTCTGTTACTCTTTTCAAAATCAAAACTTACTGTTTCAAATACAATTTAAATTTCTTCTGTATCCAGTCAAGGGAAGTTTTCTAAAGAAATAGAACCTTATAAACTTAGGGTATACCTCCTAATTGCTTGCTCAATCAAAAAACAACAAAAGTTCTTACACATCACTGTTTTTTCAAAACAAACTTTCAAAAAGACAACACTTTGTATATATCCAAAAAAGGATCATTACGAAGTTAAAATTTTTTTTTTCTAACCATCAAAATATCTTTCGAAAGATAAATACTTTGTATACATCCGTACAAGGATCATTACAAGGTTAACTCTTTACAAAATATTTAAAACCACATACAAGCATTTCAAAGCAAGACAAACGATTCAAACAAGTGAGCTAAGGAATTAAGAGCCCATGGATACAAAGGGTGCTAACACCTTCCCTTTGTATAACTTACCCCCGAACCCAAAATCTCTTTAAGGTCTTTTTCTGTTTCTTTTATAAACCTTTCCTTAATTGGATAAAATAAAAGTCAGTGGCGACTCTCTGATTTTCACAACTCAAAAATAAAAGAAGAGTCAGTTCGGATCCCACAAAAAACCGAGGATCACGGAGCTGGCGACTCTGCTGGGGATTTCAAAAACAAAATATTTTTAAAGGGGTTACCTTAGAGTTTAGATCACTTCGATGTTTTCAATTGTTTGTCTTGTTTGCTCTATTTTTCAAAGGTTTGTTTGGGAATTGAATTTACTTGTGTGAAAGATTCTAGCCCGAATCTCGAGATACCTTAAGTATGTGACAATAGACCAAGGAAACTGTACGGCATGTACCGATACGGTTGATCTGGTAGTCACCGTTAGTGCGACACTTTGGTCTGTACTGATATCCCTTGAAAACGATCAAGGAGTATGTTAGGCTTCCGAAATGTCATCAAGCACTAATTTTCCTTAGAACCTTTAGTTGAACTTGACTTGTGGCCTATTAAGTGACTGGCTTTGAAATTGATCAAAGTTAGTTATCCTCGAGGAATGTTTTGATCGGCCGTCCGGGTGCCGTATTGAGATGTTGTCTCCAAGGATCGTAGAACCCGAATACCATTCTAAGACAGGTTTAAACCAACTCAACTTCAGTGGGGAGGGTATCACCTATGAACCTTGTGCAAGCCTTTATACCTAAGACTATTGTGTGATTTGTGTGTGTTTTCCACATGTTTGACATCATGACATCATAAGCATCATAAACATATCATTTTTCTCACTAATCATTTCAAGGATCGAAGAGTTTACCTTTGTTCTGTTGTTACAGGTAATGGCTCCCGCTACCAGAAATTACATCCGGATCAACATCTCAACAGTACCATCTGAACTTAAGGAATTAATATCAGAATTTCCCAGAAATGCTCAATTCACCGAGAGGCATGGACACCTACTCCATTTGGTTACCTCAAAATTTGAAGAAGACATGATACGAGTCCTGTTCCAATTCTTTGATCCCGAGCATCACTGTTTTACATTTCCCGATTACCAGCTAGTACCCACCTTGGAAGAATTCTCTGAACTGATTGGGTTGCCTGTTCGAGATCAATTACCTTTCACTGGTTTAGAAAAGATTCCAAAGCCTGAAATCATTGCTGCTGCCTTACATTTACGAAAGTCAGAAATCGAGTCTAATTGGGAAACAAAGAGTGGAGTCGAGGGTTTGCTTGCTAAGTTCTTAATGGGAAAGGCTCGATCACTATTAAAAGATAGGAGTTACCAAGCTTTTGAAGAAGTTGCGACTCTTTTGATTTATGGGTTGGTTTTATTCCCTAATCCCGACCAATTCATAAGTGTGCACGCTATCAACATTTTCTTAACCCGCAATCCGGTACCTACTTTGCTGGGAGACATTCTACATTCTCTACACACCCGTACCATGAAAAAGCGAGGAACTCTTATGTGTTGTGTACCACTACTGGCTAGATGGTTTACATCACACCTTCCCCGATCAGTGTTGAGAAACGAGCAAAGGATGCAATGGTCTCGCAGGATTATGTCTTTGTCTCATTCAGATATTCGGTGGAACAACTTTTTTCAAGAAGACATCACTCTTATTAACCATTGTGAGGAGTACCCTAATGTGCCACTCCTTGGCATTAAGGGAGGCATCACCTACAATCCCTCTTTAGCTTTGCGCCAATTTGGATATGCACGAAGAAATGGTCCTCACGACATGATCATCCACGGCATTGTGTTCGACTACGAAGATGATTCCCAAAGATATCGACGAAGGTTTATACATGCTTGGGGCAGTGTCTACAAAGTAGAAAGCAAGACTTTATGACAATGGAATTCTATTCCCATGGAGCCTTACCTCAAATGGGTGCACGCTCGTGCTCAGAAGTTCATCATGCCATATCCCGCTATCCTACCTGTGACTATTGAGCCAGAAGTCGAAGGGGAAGAACCTCGAGTTATTCTACATCCGGACATGCCAACTGACCTGGAAGAGTTGCAAAAATCTTGGGTTCAACTAAAAGGAGAAGGGGACACCTTCAAAGCACACTGTCAGGACTATGAGAGGAAAGTGTTGGAGCTCACCAGACAACTCCATGAAGAACAGCAGATCAACACGTTCCTGGGAGCAAAGAGAAAGCGTCCATGGGAGGCTTGAAGAACCCTTTATTTTCTTTATTTTTTGCTTTATCTTGTAAGCCCGAAAGAGGCAAAGAAAAAAAAAAGAGAGAAAAAAAGAAAAAAAAGAAAGACAAAAGAAAAAAGAAATAAAATGTTTGACTAATAAATGTTTGTTTCTCTTTTGTTTAAACAAATTTAAATTCTAAGATCCTTGAAAACATTTCATATACATTTCATTCATAAACATTGCATAACAGGTTCACATAACAGGTTTCTCATCTCCTCGCTGTTTATTTCAGTTAGAAGGGATGGATTCCGAAACAAGCATCAAGAATCTCGAAGCACAGAACGCCCAGGTTCAGATAGCAATTCAGGAGCTAGCAAAGGGGCAACAGGAACTAAAAGCCCTGATGATCAAGAAGAAAAAGAAGTCCAAGGGATCTATATGTTTAAGCCACCTCGTGAGGAAAGTCAGAGTCCCAGCCAGGATGCCCAGAAAAGCGCCAATCCCTGAAGAAGTCGGTGAAGGTGATCAAGAAGACAATCACAGCAACCAAGGTTCTGCCAAATTCTCTCTCTCTCTCTCCCTCTCTCTCTCTCCTGACGAAGAAGATTATCATTCCGAAGACGAACAGGGTGATAGCAAATACCAGCAGTTGGAAGAACGCATGAAAGCTATGGAGATACAAAAAATACCTGGTTTAGACTTCAACGATCTTGGACTAGTCTCAGATGTTGTTATTCCTCCAAAGTTCAAAGTTCCTGTCTTTGCAAAGTATGATGGAGTCTCTTGCCCAAAGCTGCATCTAAGGTCCTATGTGAGAAAGATGCAACCTCATACGGCGGATAAAAAGTTGTGGATTCATTTCTTCCAAGAAAGTCTGACAGGTACACAACTCGAGTGGTACTACCAACTAGAAAGTGCAAAAGTTCACACCTGGGAAGATCTGGCTGCTGCTTTCTACAGACAGTATCAATATAACGCTGACCTTGCACCAACCCGTACTCAACTACGGGGCATGACCATGGCACCAAAAGAAAGTTTCAAAGAGTATGCACAAAAGTGGAGAGATCTAGCTGGAAGGGTTCAACCTCCCTTATCTTATCGCGAGCTGGTCGACATGTTCATGGGCACTTTAACTGGCCCTTTCTACAGTCATTTCTGGGAAGCTCGTCGTCAGGTTTCACTGACCTGATATTAACTGGAGAGCATGTCGAAAGTGGCATTCAAAGTGGAAAAATTCAACTAGGCTCCTCCTCTGGTACTACAAAGAGGCCCATCAGTGGGAGAAATGAAGTCAATACAGTACACAGTCAGAAAAGCCGCAACAAAAGTGAGCATCTCCAATCTGTAGGGGCTGTTCTGATCTCTGCATCTGCACCTCAAAAAGATCAACCGCCGAAATATACGCGTCGACCAGATGCACCGAGAAGAAACTTCACCAAAATCAACATGCCAATCTCTCAAGCATTGCAGCACTTGTTAAAAGCAAATCTGATTACATTGAAAGATCCTCTAAAGAATGTCAACACTTCCTCTCATAGTTATCGCCCCGACGCAACATGTGCATACCATTCCAATTGTCCTGGACATGACGCAGATCACTGTTGGGCCCTAAAAAATAAAATCCAAGACATGATAGATGCTGGGGAAATTGAATTCGATCCTCCAGAGACTCCAAATGTCATCACTGCGCCTATGCCAAAACACGACAAGACCGTTAACGCTATCATGGACACTGTTTATATCTATGATGTGAGAGAACTGTCAACTCCGCTCCTTGAAATCAAAAGAAAGCTAATACAAGCTGGTTCATTTCCAGGTTGTGACCCTGATTGCTTTTATTGCGCACACCTACCCAATGGTTGTGAAAATCTGAAAAGAGGAATTCAAAAGTGGATGGATCGTCGTATCATTATGTTTGAGAAACTTCCTTCTATAGACAATTTGTGCGAAGTTTTTTCAAATGGGATGAAGATAGAGGACGTCTCAGTGGTTTCTAACATACCATTGAAAATCCCTACCAAGGCTCCCTTCAAAATTTCTGCTGCACCCAGAGTAGCATCTGTAATCATTACCAATCCGGCTCCATTTCCATATTCCTCAGATAAAGCTGTCCCGTGGAGTTATGGCACTAATGTTTATGTCCATGGAGTTAAACAAGACACCTCAACTGAAGAGGCCGTAAATCCAGCTGTTGATAATATTGTGGGGACTAGTAAGATTACAAGAAGTGGAAGGATCTTTTCACCAGAAATTTCTCCAAATGTTACTACTAATCCAGTCCAGGTCCCAGTTCCTAATCAAGATGTCAATGCTCGAGGCAAAGAGCCACTAATTGAACCAGTTCAAGCACCTGTTGAAGTCTCTGTTGAAGATCCTTCGAGGCAAGAAATGGAGGAAATATTGAAAATCATCTGCAAAAGTGATTACAATATTGTTGAACAACTGGGGCACACTGCTTCAAAGATTTCAATGCTATCTCTGTTGAAGTATTCAGAAGCTCATGCCAAGGCCCTGATGAAATTCTTGAAAGCTGCACATGTACCACAGGAGATTTCAGTCGACCAATTTGAAAATTGTGTTGCTAGTCTAACAGTGGATAATGGTCTCGGTTTCTCTGATGTTGATTTAACCCCTGCTGGGAAAAATCACAATAAAGCCCTGCACATCTCTATTGAATGTAACGGCACCACTTTGTCTCATGTGCTGGTAGACAATGGTTCCTCATTAAATGTGTTACCAAAAGTAGTACTGGAAAAACTTGACTTCGAAGGAGTTGTGTTACAACCAAGCGATGTTGTGGTAAGAGCCTCCGACGGATCAACAAGAACAGTATACGAATAAGTTAAGCTCCCAATCAGAGTGGGCTCTGAGATCTTTGATTCTACCTTTTACGTGATGGAAATTCATCCAGTGTACTCCTGTTTACTAGGACGCCCTTGGATACATGGGGCAAGCGCTGTAACTTCTACCCTGCACCAGAAGTTAAAATACCCGATAAAAGGCAAGGTCGTCACGGTTCATGGTGAAGAAGAATATGTGGTTAGCCACCTGAGTAACTCCAAGTATGTTGAGGTGGATGGCGAATTCATCAAAACCCCCTGCCAATCTTTTGAGGTGGTCCCTCCAGCTGTCTCTACTGCCAAACATATTTCTGCTACTCATGCTACAAAAATAACTCCAGCAATGGCTTCTCTTAAAGATGCTAAGGCTGTGATCGAAGAGGGTGGTTGCACAGTGTGGGGACAACTCCTTGATGTGCCTTACAAGTTCGATAAGCTAGGTTTGGGCTATGCTAATGGAACTCAGAAGAATGATCAAAGTCTTCATTCTGGAGGATTAATGTCCCGTTTCATCAGCCAAGAAGTAAATGCTATTGAAGACGACGAAGTGATCTCGAACCATATTACTAAGCAACATCCAAATGAAGTTCCACCCGTTTCCAAGGAAGTTTGGGATACTTTGGGAGAACCAAGCGGTAAGTACGACTTTCTAGTGAAGTACACTGCTCCTCAGAGTTCTTTGATTGCCATTAAAGACATTGTCCCAACTGGATGGGATGATCAGTTCGAAGATGACATAAGTATCACAGGTTCCATTGCTAAGCAATACCAAATTCCACTTATTCCAAGAGAAGCATGGGATACACTGGGAGAACCGAGTGGCAAGTATGACTTTATGGTGAAGTATTCCGCTCCCCTGAGCTCGCAAATCGCTATCGAAGACATTCTCCCAACTGGATGGGATGAACATTTCGAAGACAATATGACAATCACAAGCCCTGTCACTCCTGAAGAAGTCTGGGAAACACCAAATGGCAAGAATGATTTTCTGTTGGAGTACACTACTCACCAGAGTGCACAAGTCTCTATCAAAGACATCATCCCAACTAGATGGGACGATCTTATCGAGTATCTCTCTCAGCCAACAGAGGTACCTCAATCTGGACTCTCATATCCAGCCGAGCATCTTGCTTATCCTGAAGGATCAACAGCTCATCTCGTCACCAAAGAAGTCAATGCCGTGGAAGACGAAGAAAACAACTGCAACTGGAGCAACTGGATATTCTCTACTCACAACAATGGATTGAACAACTGGGAAGCTGAAGATGTTATCTCCTTTGATCAGGAGTAAATGCAAATTCCTGTTTTCATTGTTTATATGTTCAAAAATAAAAATGGTTCCTGTACTATCGAACCATGAACTTAAAAGCCAGGTGCCTTGCCCGAAGCACACTGGTCCTTTTTATAAGGGTTTGTCATACCATGATCATATTTTCATTCAATAAAATCATGGGACGTTTGCATATTCGAATTTTGCGATCCTTTTTGTTTCTTTCTTTACTTTATTCGTTTTCAAATAGCTATGTGTTCTTACACACACCCACGTAATAAATGCAGATTCACATTCACTCTGGATCCTGTTGATAACGATTCTGCTATTGCTAGTCATGACTTTGAAAATCCGATCTACCAAACTGAGGACGAAAGTGAGGAAGATTTTGAAGTACCTAGGGAACTTACAAGACTATACAGCCGCATGAAGAGCCAATTGAGGTTATCAACCTGGGCAGTGACGAAGAAAAAAAAGAAGTCAAGATAGGGGCTGATTTAGAAGACAGTGTCAAGCAAAGACTGATTCAAATGTTACAAGACTACGTCGAGATATTCGCTTAGTCCTATGGAGATATGCCTGGTCTCGACACGAATATTGTGGTCCATCGCCTGCCAATCAATGAAGGTAGCACTCCAGTTAAGCAGAAGCTGCGAAGAAGTAGGCCCGACATGTCAAAGAAGATTAAAGACGAGGTAGAGAAGCAATTCAACGCCGATTTTCTAAAAGTTGTGAGTTATCCTCCATGGATAGCTAACATCGTGCCTGTGCCTAAAAAAGACGGGAAAGTCAGAATGTATGTAGACTACAGAGATCTAAATCGGGCAAGCCCCAAAGATGATTTCCCTTTACCTCACATCGATGTACTGGTTGACAATACTGCACAATGCAAGATATTTTCCTTTATGGATGGATTCTCAGGTTACAATCAAATCAAGATGGCGCCCGAAGACATGGAAAAAACAACCTTCACAACACCCTAGGGAACCTTTTGTTACAAAGTAATGCCCTTTGGTTTAAAAAATGCAGGAGCAACGTATCAGCGTGCAATGGTAGCTCTGTTCCATGATATGATTCATCAGGAAATAGAGGTTTATGTGGATGTTATGATTGCAAAGTCCAACACCGAAGAAGAACATCTGAGTCATCTGTACAAGCTGTTTGACAGACTCAGGAAGTACAGGTTGCGACTGAATCCGAACAAGTGTACCTTTGGAGTAAGATCCGGTAAACTCTTAGGTTTCATCGTCAGCAGCAAGGGTATTGAAGTTGATCCTGCCAAGGTCAAAGCCATTCAAGAAATGCCCATACCCCGTACTGAGAAACAAGTCAGAGGATTCTTGGGACGTCTGAACTACATCGCCAGATTTATTGCCCATATGACTACTACTTGTGTGCCAATCTTCAAATTGTTGAAGAAAGATCAAGTAGAAAGATGGAACGACAAATGCCAATTAGCCTTTGATAAGATCAAAGAATATCTTTTAAAACCACCAATCTTGTTACCACTAGTGGAAGGAAGACCTCTGATAATGTACCTAACAGTGTTAGAAGATTCAATGGGGTGTGTACTGGGGCAACATGACGAGTCTGCCCGAAAAGAGCATGCAATCTACTATCTTAGCAAAAAGTTTACCGATTGTGAAACAAGATACTCACTGCTCGAAAAAACTTGTTGTGCCTTGGCATGGGCGGCTCGCCGACTAAGACAGTATATGCTAAACCATACCACTTTGCTGATCTCCAAAATGGATCCTATCAAATATGTGTTCGAAAAACCTGCTCTCTCTGGAAGAATAGCAAGATGGCAAATGATCCTAACCGAGTATGACATCCAGTACACTTCGCAAAAGGCAATCAAAGGAAGTGTGGTAGCTGATCATCTGGCTCATCAAGCAGTGGATGATTATCAAGCGTTGAACTTTGACTTCCCAGATGAAGACATTATGCTAGTTACTGACTACGAACAACCCGGACCAGAGGAAGGACCCGAGCCAGGATCCCGATGGACTATGGTTTTTGATGGAGCCTCTAATGCGCTTGGCAATGGCATCGGAGCTGTGATCATTTCTCCTGCAGGAGGACATACACCATTCACTGCCAGATTATGTTTCAACTGCACTAACAATATAACTGAGTACGAAGCATGCATTCTGGGTCTCAAAGCTGCAATCGACCTGAGAATCAAGTTCCTGGAGGTCTACGGAGACTCGGACCTTGTAATTTGTCAAGTTAAAGGGGAATGGGACACGAAGCACCCGAATCTAATTCCTTATAAAGAATGTGTGCTGAGTTTGATTCCTTACTTTGAAGAAATCACTTTTGAACATATCCCGCGAGAAGAAAATCAACTGGCTGATGCTTTGGCTACCATGTCATCTATGTTCAGAGTCAGGTGGGACAATGAGGCGCCAATGATCACCATTTACAGACAAGATAAACCAGCCTATTGCAATGAGATCGATACCGAAGGAGTGGAAGAAAAACCATGGTTCCATGAAGTAAAAAGATATCTCGAAACCCAGGAGTACCCTGAAGGGGCATCCATTAACGATAGAAAGTTTCTAAGAAGATTTGCTGCCAAATTCTTTCTAAGTAATGGAATCCTGTACAAACGCAATCATGACTCGACTCTGCTTCATTGTGTGAACAAGAAGGAAGCAGAACAGATTATGGAAGATATACACGATGGTGCCTTTAGTACTCATTCATGTGGACATACAATGGCTAAAAAGATCTTAAGAGCAGGTTACTACTGGTCTACCATGGAGACAGACTGCCATCATCACTCCAGAACTTGTCACAAATGCCAGATATATGCCGACAAAGTACATGTACCTCCAGTCCCATTAAACGTTCTGACGGCTCCTTGGCCTTTTGCAATGTGGGGTATTGATATGATTGGAGAAATCAAGCCTACTGCCTCCAACGGACATCGTTTTATACTAGTCGCTATTGACTACTTCACAAAATGGGTAGAGGAAGCCTCGTTTGCTTCTGTCACCAAGAATGTTGTGGCCCGGTTTATCAAGCATAATCTCATTTGTCAGTATGGCATCCCTGAAAGGATCATCACAGACAATGGCACAAATTTAAACAAAAGGATGATTACCGAACTCTGCACGCAGTTCCAGATCAAACATCATAATTCATCCCCATATCGACCAAAGATGAATGGCGCCGTGGAAGCTGCCAACAAGAACATCAAGAAGATCATACAAAAGATGACAGTAACCTACAAAGACTGGCATGAGATGTTACCTTTTGCTCTTCATGGTTATCGCACCTCAGCGTGTACTTCAACAGGGGCAACTCCATTCTCCTTAGTCTATGGTATGGAGGAAGTTCTTCCAATTGAAGTTCAGATTCCCTCCCAAAGGATTATGAAAGAAGCCGATCTAGACGAAGACGATTGGACTCAGACTTGGTTGGACCAAATAAACTTGATTGATGAGAATAGGCTTGCAGCTATTTGTCATGGTCAGTTGTACCAGAAACGTATGATCAAAGCCTTCAACAAGAAAGTCAAAAGTCAGGCATATCAAATCGGTGATTTGGTTGTAAAACGCATCATCTTACCACAGGGCGACCCCAGGGGCAAGTGGACTCCCACTTATGAGGGACCATTTGTAATCAAGAAGGTATTCTCCGGCGGAGCCATGTTGCTTACCACTATGGATGGCGAGGATTTCCCACATCCTGTAAATGCGGACATAGTCAAAAAATACTTCGCTTAAAGAAAAGCTCGCTAAGTTGAAAACCTGAAAGGGCGACTTAGGCAAAAATGAGCGTCTCGGTGGATTGAAAACCTGAAAGGGCGATCCAGGAAAAAATTAGAGACTAAAAAAATAATAATTATCCCGTTAGGCTGAAAAACCTGAAAGGGCAACCTAGGCAAAAGTTAGGGAATAAAGCGTACGACTATGTCCCGTTTGGCTACCTACTCACCTTCAAGGTTCAACACATCAAAGGTCCGAAAGGCACCAATCAGTCCAATCATTTTCTTCCAACAAGTGAGGGATGAGATACTCAAAGACAGATTGGCAATAGCAGAGTTGAAACTTGACTGGATTGTTTTCACATAGCTATTTCCCTTTATAAGCACTTTTCAAAGTTTTATGACAAATTCCTACTACTAGGATTTTTTGTCTCCTTGTACTAATTAGCCTATTATGGCTCTCTTTCAAATCAATACAGTTCATGCTCAAAATCAATATTTTCACTTTTTCTGTTTTGAACGCGTAAACGTCCCAATGATAATTTTGAATGAACATATGCATTTGAATATGATTGATGTTTATAAGAAAAAAAACAGGAATAGTATTCAGGTAGTGTCCCAATCATTTGGACGTTATCCCGAAAACAGCAACATGGGAATATCCCCCACAGAGCAATTTTCAAGGAATTATCTCCAGATAAGCAAGGTCCAATTAATTCCTCGACGGAATGTTTTATCATCGACATTGAGTACGAGCATCAGAAGAAACAGTTCCCCAACAGCGATACGTTTCTCAGCAGAATCCTCGATGAGATTTTTCTCTCCAACAAAATGATTCGAGAAGCCTTATCTCCAAGCTGGGATAGATATTACATCAGACGACTACTCCTCGTTCCCCAGCAGGGCTGTTCAAGATCACTATCCCCAGAAGGTGTGATCCTCCACACCAAGGCTTGATCAAATAGTGCATCGGAGGATTACGCATCTTTCTTATTCCCAGTCAGGGTGCATCAAAATCAGAACCTTTAAGTTACCTTCATCCCCAAGCGGTAGTCGAAGATCCCTCAACAGAGCATCCTGGTCCGTAAGGAAGATCCCCAGCTGAGTATACTCGAACAAGATAACAAAGATCATCAACGGTTATAATGTCATCGCTTCCGAAATAACAAGCAGGGATTTATTATCCCAACCAGAAGTTTGATACGCTCTAAACTGCATAAGTCATGTCCATACATCAAACATCATACGCATATTCATACAAAGCATATAATGTTTCATGACAAACGCATACATAACATGCACGGTTCTCATTTAGGTTGAGAATCTCAACATATACATTACATACATCATGACATTGCATGTCACTAACTTGATTTTTCAGGTGGACGAATATCCTCAGCAAGTTATTCTCAATCACATGCGGTATTCTCCCGGGTTCGGTTCGGACGAGCATTCCTCTCAGAACCAAAGATTCAATCTGAAGAGTTCTCTCTTTCCAAACCACTTATCAACTCTACACAAGCAAAGCAGATACGGTCTAATGGTGACTCATTCTGACGCTTCCAGGCTATACCACAGTCGAATAAACAACTTCAAATCCTTCAGATCTAAGTTGATACCTTGGACGGTTCCTTAATGATCTACCTTCAGATCTAAGTTGATACCTTGGATGGTTCCTTAATGATCTACCTTCAGATCTAAGTTGATACCTTGGACGGTTCCTTAATGATCTACCTTCAGATCTAAGTTGATACCTTGGACGGTTCCTTAATGATCTACCTTCAGATCTAAGTTGATACCTTGGACGGTTCCTTAATGATCTACCTTCAGATCTAAGTTGATACCTTGGACGGTTCCTTAATGATCTACCTTCAGATCTAAGTCGATACCTTGGACGGTTCCTTAATGATCTACCTTCAGATCTAATTTGATACCTTGGGCGGTTCCTTAATGATCTACCTTCAGATCTAAGTTGATACCTTGGACGGTTCCTTAATGATCTACCTTCAGATCTAAGTTGATACCTTGGACGATTCCTTAATGATCTACCTTCAGATCTAAGTTGATACCTTGGACGGTTCCTTTATGATCTACCTTCAGATTTAAGTTGATACCTTGGACGGTTCCTTAATGATCTACCTTCAGATCTAAGTTGATACCTTGGACGGTTCCTTAATGATCTACCTTCAGATCTAAGTCGATACCTTGGACGGTTCCTTAATGATCTACCTTCAGATCTAAGTCGATACCTCAGACGGTTCCTTAAAGCAATCAACATTCAAAATCTAAAGCGGAAACTTTGGACAGTTCCGTAACGATCAACCTCCAAGATTTAAAGCGGTAACCTCGGACGGATCCGTAACGGTCAACACAGAGATTTAAATCCTTCGTCAAGATATAATCAATAGATTCATTCTGATGAACAAACCATCAACACATTCACTAGATGGCATCTGAAAGCCCATCTCAGGTAATGTTTTGATCCGCCAACGATATTTCTCAAGCCACATTCAATGCAATTTCCAACATCAGGAGTAGGTTCCAAACCAATGTTCTCACACTTCATTAGTTTAGCACCAGAACATCTGTTCCTCAACTGGTAGCTGCATACCAGTTCTTGATGTCCTAACGTCTAGTAGGACATTTGTTCCTCCTTCTAGGAACACTTCAACCTTGAAGATTTCAAGGTACACATTTGCAGATAACTATGGATATCATTGATCAGTTGATATTCATCATCTCTAATAAACCATGTCAGTATGAGTGGACTTGAGAGGATACTCAACTAACTTTGACACTTTAATTATAGATGTCAATACCTGCCATACATTATGTTGAACCTTCATAACCCTAGGGTTTCTCAGAGACTATGCAGCGGAAAATAGTCATATATCAACAGAATTCACACAATGCTTACTTTAAGTGTTAGTAGAAAGCATGACAACTACAGATTGATTGCTACTCAACCTTGCACAATGCTTGCTTCTGCACCAAGCAACTGACTAGACCAAACCACCTGACTTGACAAACTTACAAACAACAGAGATTACCCTATCAATATCTTCACTCCCGCATGAAGGTTTTGATGAGCTTCTTCTCTATTCATAGATACCAGTCAAATTTGTTTTTAAATTCAAGTTCTTCACTCCCGCATGAAGTCATTGGACTTAGCACTCCTTGTTCCAGCATCACAGCTCTTAGGTCAGGTTGGTCTAATCATATAGGTCCATCCTCCACTTCAAGGGACCATACAATATGAACATTCTTTTTTCAAACACTCTTCTACAGTTACCACAACCAGAATTTATCCCTTATGGATCTCATCTAGAAACAGACAGGATGCCTGCTCTGATACCAATTGAAAATTCTGGTATGACAGACTCGGATGTCAATCCCGATGTCAAGACATCTGATCTGTTATTCATGTAGCACAATGTTATACCCCAAAATTTGCCCGCATCTTTTTTTAAGGAGAAGACAACATACCTCTGTCTAAAAATTTAGAGTTTTGTATAATCTTAGATTTTATTTCATAAATATCCTGATTTTATGAATACTCACTTTTTAGAATATTTTTATACGGTATTTTGGTTCGCTGTTGAATTTATTCTTACACAAACGCCAAATACTGTTTATCACTTCACACGCTGTTTATTTGAGATTTATTTTCAGATAAATAATACTGACGCAATTGGTACAGAATCAAATTTTGCTGGCACAGAGTCCAGGGATTCAGACTGTACTGGTAACAATTAAATTATTATTGGTTTTGTTCCCCACTAATTTTTGTACTATATTATTGTTTTCAAATCTCTTCCTTTCTTTTCAAATCTCTTTCTTTCAAATCAAATCCTAACTTTATTCCATACACTTTCTTTCAAATCCTACTACCACTCAAACTTTCCTTTTTTGTACGGTATCACTTCATTCCCCAACGTCTCCATCTTTCTTTTCACTCTATATATACCCCTCATTTTTTCCATAAATTCTCACATCAAATTTCACTCATCTCCCAAATTTCTATCATACTATCTCATAATTATTTTCTCTTCTTCCCCGGCAAAAATGGCAAAGTGGGTGGATACGTTTTTTCTTGTGGTTATCACTGTTTTTGTGGTGATCATGTCCTTTTTCTGTCTGCATAGTCCTGAAAAATGCGGACCTGGGATGCTGGCTCTCCCATACATCTATATATTGTTGTTTATAGCATGGGTTTTTAATCGTCATACTTAAAGTTTGTCGTATCTTTCGCTTTCAAATAACGTACTGTTCATTATATTTGTCGTACCGTTCGCTATATTTTTATGTAATATTTGTACTGTCAGTATCAAATATTGTACTATCTGTTGTACCGTCGTTTAATTATCGAGATAATATTATGTGTGTTTATTGCTAGTTAAATATTTATTTCTGTGCATTAAATCCTTCTCAAGACTATTATCAGTAATTTCGTTCGCGTACGGTATATTTTATTTATTTATTATGTTTGTGTTTTTTTAAAAACTCATGTAAATAATTTTCACCATTAACACAACAAAAAAGCAAAAAGAAAAAAATTAACTTTAACTGTTAAGGTTTTCACTTTAACTGTTACGTTAATGCCCAGACAGCCAGTTAACAGTCAAACCCGCTGACAGCACGATTCTCCGTGTTTGTACCATCAGTCAAATCAATCTTTTGCATTTCAAAATTCCAAGATTTTTGTTCTAGAAGTCTTCTGATAATCACAAGATCAGCAGAGACTCAACACTGCACAAAAATCAGGTACGCTTAACTGTCTCCTACACAAATAGTCCCTAACTAGGGTTTTTGTTTTTTTCAGGAAAACAAGTTTTTTGAGACCTCAAATGGATTTCATGGATATCCATATGTCTCAAAGTACCATCAGACAAATTTTCAAACTTCGATTCGCTCGGACGCACAGTCAGCAGCTCAAACAGTCAACAGACGACCAGTTTGACCGAAAAGTCAACAGACAGTCAAAAATGAATTTTTTTGTCAACATCAATATTTTGTCAAAAGATTCATCATTTGATCAATGGTTGATCATAATTCATCAAGAAAAGTTCAGAAATCGACAAAACTCTAAGTTTCAAAATTAGGGTTTTCTCCTAAAAAGTCAACTGAACTTTGACCGGCCATAACTCTCTCCTCGTTCATCCAAAAAATTCCAACAAAAGCTTATTTTGAAGGAAATTCAATTATCTTTCAAATGAAATTGGTCCCATGGTCATTGGATTTACCAGTTGGAAAATATGAGCTAAGACATTACAGGTCATTTTCAAAGTCAACAAAAAGCAGTTTTTTGTCAAAGCCCATAACATCAAGATAACTTCTCCAAATGCAAAAAAGTTTCCAAAGTAGCTTGTAGAGGACATCTTGAGGTTTCTAAAAAGTACAAGAACTCCTTCATATGATCAAAATTGAGGGATTTATGCCTTGTTGAAGTTGGTCATTTTTTGGGAAAATGCATGAAACTAGCATTGATCAAAATTGTTTTTTTTTCCAAAAGAGGCCAAGCATTCATGATCCAAACATGTTTCTAATGATGTTAAAGGGCTCCCATGACCAACATTATGCCCATGACATTTTTATTTCTTTTTTAATTTAATTTTATTTCATTTAAAGTTAAATTAAAAAAGAAATGGTTCAAGATAATGATTCAAGGCTTTTGTCCTTAGCTTGAGTCACCAAGTTTGATCCAAGTTCTGCAATATAGAGGTACATAAGACCTATGGCAAGAGGGGTGAAGAAAATTGAAGCCATGGCCAAGAAATTCAAAGCTTTTATTCATAAAAAATTCAAAGATTCAAAGGCACTCAAGTATGGAAGAAAAGCTTGTTAGCTTAAGTTTGCAGCACCAATCTTGCCTATATAATAGCTTAGAACCCATCAACAACAGACACACACGAATTTAGAGCAAAAGTTCACCTCTCACACTTCAAAAATTTTGCAAGAAACTTGAAACTCGAATTTTGGATTTAAGGCCAATTCAGTGAGATTTAAACATTCAAACATCTTCTCAAGTATCACTGAACCTATTCCAATTATTACCAGGCCTTGAAGCTCACAGAATCGAGCTCCATAAGTCATGGTTCAGTGACTTTCATTTAAACTCGGTTACACTAATTCATGCACCATAAACTTGTTTTAAATACATATTCATGATCATATGAACTTGTAGAACGTTTCTAGTTTGTTTAATTTGAGTTTAAGTGCAGGTATATGGAGTTGCCATTTTAGGGTTTCGAAGCTTCAAAAATGGGGATCTGCGATAGAGACCAAATTAGGTGACAACAAGGGCATATTTGAGCTCAGGGCATGTCACTTGATTGATTTGGGTTACTATTTTGTTTGTTCATCTTGTTTCGTGCAGGTTTGAAATCGGAGATGATCAGCTACGAAATAGCTGGGAAAAATCCGTAGCTAATTTGTAGCTGGAACTTTTACAGGTTTGCAAGGTTGAAGATGAGGACGTGGCGTCCTCTGGTTGGCCAGTTTGCGCGCGTGCGTTTTTTAAATTTCAGACCAGTCATGTGCTTTGCGTTCCACCATCATACCATGTGCCTCACGCTTATAGCCATCAGATCAACTTGTAACAAGATCCAACGCACCTGAGCACGCATCCATACCATAGATCCTCTCATCAACCACACCAGATTATATATTTTTGATATTTTCTATTTTTATTTGATTTCCCTTGTAAAATTAATTTAAAATAGTTTTAAAAATCAAAAAATTATATTAAAAATATTTTTAGGGTGATAAAATGTTTAATTAATATTTGACACAAAAATATTTTATTTTTCTTAATAATTAAAATATCTTGTTTAATTAATTAGATAATATTTATATATTTATCTTTTAGTTATTTCTAACCTATCAAAAAAATCAAAAAAATGTTTTCTTTTTATTAAATTAAGTTTATATATTATAAACTAATTTTGCACATATTTAGAATATTTTTGTCTTTAAGTTTAATTTATGTGTTTAATTATTTGTATAATTACATGTTAATTAACTTAATAATCTTAAAAAACAATTTCAAAAATCACAAAAAAAATAATTTAATTTTAAAATTGATTAACAAACAAATTGGACATATTTTAGACTTAACTTTTTAGGTTTAAATTTTATTTCTAATTCTTAACCTTTTAATTAAATTAATTATGCATTAATTTTAATTAAAATCAACCATCCAAAAATCCAAAAATATTTTCCCTTTATCTTATTGCAATTTAAATTCATAGATAAGTGTATAGGTTGTCAAATTCATGTAAATAGCGTAGTTTACATTTCTCGCACAATCGATGTAATAGCGTAGATTTACTTTCCGCATTTTACATTCTCGCACTTTAATTTCTGCACATATAAAACTGCGTGTATGACAAGAATGAAATTGAAACGCTAGATCACTAATCTCAAAGATAACATATCTGAAAACAAAACACAACCACACTTGCACCTCTTAGGGTAATCCCTCTGTTACTCTTTTCAAAATCAAAACTTACTGTTTCAAATACAATTCAAATTTCTTCTGTATCCAGTCAAGGGAAGTTTTCTAAAGAAATAGAACCTTATAAACTTAGGGTATACCTCCTAATTGCTTGCTCAATCAAAAAACAACAAAAGTTCTTACACATCACTGTTTTTTCAAAATAAACTTTCAAAAAGACAACACTTTGTATATATCCAAAAAAGGATCATTACGAAGTTAAATTTTTTTTTTCCGAACCATCAAAATATCTTTCGAAAGATAAATACATTGTATACATCCGTACAAGGATCATTACAAGGTTAACTCTTTACAAAATATTTAAAACCACATACAAGCATTTCAAAGCAAGACAAACGATTCAAACAAGTGAGCTAAGCAATTAAGAGCCCATGGATAACCATGGATACAAAGGGTGCTAACACCTTCCCTTTGTATAACTTACCCCCGAACCCAAAATCTCTTTAAGGTCTTTTTCTGTTTCTTTTATAAACCTTTCCTTAATTGGATAAAATAAAAGTCGGTGGCGACTCTCTGATTTTCACAACTCAAAAATAAAAGAAGAGTCAGTTCGCATCCCACAAAAAACCGAGGATCACACACAAGCAGAATACAACGATCCCCCATTATTTAATTACTCTTAGGAAAGAGTCAATGAGACCTGGGATCACACATGTTCAACATACATAACCAGATTATAATTTTTACATGGTTCTGTATAGGAACAACTAACACTTCTGAACCTGATGTTATAGACAAAGTCATAACATTCATAACTGAACAAACAATACAGAAGATAAATAACACAGTTAATTGTTAACCCAGTTCGGTCTAACTACCTACTCTGGGGGCTACCAAGCCAGGAAGAAGATTCCACTATCAGTAGTACTATTTTATATAAATAACCTCTGGTTTTCAGATAAACAACCTCTGGTTTACCTAGTCACTACCCAATGCAATCTTTATCTCAGAACTCCATCCAAGATAAGAAAATCTCTGCTCACTCCCTGGTGATACATAATTGTTACAACCCTGCAACAACTATTTACACAATTAACAATGAACACATACCTTATCTTGCTTCACAGCTTCAATCAAGCTTACAAAACTCAACTCTTACCTACAGGTTTCGAGTGAGGACAATCACTTCTCTAACCTACAGGTTTCGAGAAGGACAAGGCAGCCATCCCACAACCCAGGTGGTCTACCTATAGAAACCCTAATGACTACATCGTTAAAACCAGGTTTTCTATCTTAACTAGGTTACAAAAGTTTCCTATTTATAACCTGATCCCAATTGGACTTGGGCTTACAAATCGCAGCACTTTGCTGTTACAACAATGCAGAAAATATTCTGCTACAAATAAGGTTTTTCAATCATGAGTTTCCTAAATTAGAAACTGCTGAATCTTCAATCTTCTGATCTGATTCTTCAATTATTCTTTTGACCTTTAAATATGCGCCACATAGGTTTACATAATATTCACATAGAATATTCTGTATCTGTTAAGTACAAACTGAATCTTCCTTCCAGTTCTGCAGGCGCGATGTCATGAGTTGATGTCATGACATTCCTTCTAACATCTTGCTTAAACCTGTTTTGTTCTTTATAAACTTGCAAGATTCACATTAATATTATGTTTTACTGCTCTTATGTTTTAGTCAAACATAGATGCCAATCAGCCAATAAAAGCACTAACAATCTCCCCCTTTGGCATATTTTGGCTAAAACATAAAAGTGCAGCAACAACATAAAAACTTCAAGACACCAAGGAAGAACAGAATTTACATTCTTAGAATTGGGTTTACCTTCTGTTCTTCAGGACTTGAACCACATCATAACATCGTTAGTCTGCTACAAAATCCTTTTTACAGTAGCAAGATCAGAAGATGGTATTCTTCTCCCCCATTTTAGACATAATATGACAAAGATAGAACCGATGCATAATATGCAGTGGAACACCTTCATGTAACACTGATGTTCACGAGGAAGACAATGGGAGAAGCCCTGCGTCTTGGAGGACCAATGGTGGCATAAGAGACCCCTTCCTTAGTCTTGTACCAGAAACCGAATCCTAGCATAGACCTCGAGAGAGGACTTGAGTGAAAACTGTCCACCAGTCCTAGTAACTCAGAACACAAATCACAATTGTGTTCATAACTCAGATCACAAATCACAACAAAAATGATTCCTATACTGAAGGTTGTATATAGTGGAACATCTTTGTTGTTATTGCAGAAAAACCCTTGGTAGAGACCATCAACATCTCCAGCCCGTGTTTTTCTTTTTCTGAGATGGTTTTGGTATAGCAACCCATCATAATACCAAACCCATACTCGACTCACAAGAACGCACACGAACGACATTTTGAGAGAGTTTGATTTCTGCAATTCACGGAGATGCTATTATATAGCAAATGAAGATTATAGGAAATAATGATGGTCTTTGGTCTTGTTCAATGGTCAAACGGTTAATTAGGAAACAGTTCTAAAAGTTATTATTCTTTTCAAAGTAGTTTTTGACTGTTTTTCTGATAGGAGTTATCTTGAATTACCAGTGCATGCATAGTCATTGAATGAACTTTACACCGACCGCTGATGTGTAGATAAACTTCAATTCATATTTCCTTGTTTGACTTTGAAGATTCATTTTCTTTAAACATGTCACGACATTATGTCAGACATTGTCACTTTTCTTTCCTTCAGGCACATAGCCCGAGATTCCGTAAAAGATTAGGACAGAGCATCATTTGGACCAATTAACAGACTCCCTACTTACTCACTAGTCATAGACATAGACTTCTGTTGTTTTTGTATACCTTGAGACTGTTAGCACACAGCTACCTCATTAGTGTAGAGAAGGAATAGTGGTTACTAGTTGCACATGGTTGACTTGAACCATTCAAATAACTGACAAAAGTATCACATTTTCTTCATGATGTAAAGGTATTTTTAACCAAGAAATTTCTCTTGACAAAAGAAGTTACTCCCCCTATCCGAGATAGTCTAAGCTCCCACAAACGGAATAAGCTTGAAATGATGAATGGAAAATATAAGACTCATCTTCATATCTTCAAGAGCCGCACCCTCTGTTCAACAATCCTGCTGAACACACTCATTATAGCAAATTTGTTCCTCACAATAAATACTTACATCAGAAGTAGAATGTCATAACATTGTGTCTGACATTTGTACTACTACTATTCTTCACAAATTTTATCCCCTTTTCAACGGACCCTTGCCTAAGAACTTATCTCCTTCGGAAACGATCAACAGATGACCCCTTGATACTAAAATCATACACAGAGAAGTTGCCACAATCTCAACAAACAGAACTGCCACTCCTAGAATTTGTTGAGCATAACCCTACCATGTTTTAGTCAGATCATGGTCTGCCTAAGACACTTCGAAATCCTTCTTGATAAGGTGTTTTTAAATCTTACACATTGATTAACATACTCCTTGAAAAGAAGAAATTCTCCTTTATCCTTAGCTGTGTTGATCTGATCATAGAACTTTTTGTCTTCATAGTCATCTTCACTAAGTGAAGTCTTCATCATGAAAGTAATTATGTATGTCCATAACACATTACTTACATCCAGATCAGAACTTGCCCACTCTAATCCACATTATGTCCAAACTGCCACTCTAGACAATAATGTTGCTTTTTCAAACTTCTATATATTCCCAGTCCTTCTACCAGGGAATATGTACTTTGTGATGTTGATACCTAAGACACAAGTTCATCTGAACTCAAACAAACTCAGACTATCCATAGAGATAACACTTCTCTATAGAGGACTTGGAACACAAGAAATGAATTGTGTTCACGACTCGAAACAAAACTCTTTATTCTTTACCAAACAGTTGTAAAGAATGACCTCAGACTTAACAATGCCTGAACACTACCCTTAAACCCTATGACTGACTCAGTTAGACAATCATAACCTACACTCTAGACACTTCTCATATTTGAAATAAGAACATGAGTGACTCAAACAAGACTCAAACAAAACGAAAAGACTCTATAATCCTGAGCAATTTAAACAACATACCTGGACTTCACCCAAAGTCTTGATCAAGAAATGTTATTTGAGAACAAACTACACCAGGTGGACTCGTGCATAGGTTGGATCATGCACTTAGATTAGAACAAGTGATACACACCATCAATTCATGTCGTCAGATGATAATGCAAAGAATATTCTTTGCTGGTATTTGAGAATAAACATGACTTGAGTTATGTTCTGAGGTTTTTTTTGTGTGACTTTGTTCTTCTTTCTCCAAGATTAGTCTTTGAGAGACTTTTCAAAAGGATAAAAGTAGAAAAACATTGTCTTTGCTGATCTTCATACTCTTTTACTCCCCCTGAGATATACAACTTTAGGACATATTCGATGTTCGTCCTTGAAGTTCCCTTCATTTGAAATTTGCCACAGATTCCAAGTTTAGAAACCTCAGTTCGCTTGCTACATAAGATCCAGATTGCCACATTCTCTAACTTGAAATAGAAGAAACTATGATTGTATAACCATAAATTGATCTTCAATATACACGTCTGAGTTGTTTTATACAAATCTTGTAAATATCCATCTCCCATCAAGATATTTAACAGAATCAGTATCCCACATCAGAGACTCTTGCCTTCTTCTTTGATGGGTGAAGATAATTGAGAACTCATGGTTGGAAGAACTTCTTCTTAGCATCCAGGTTCTAAACCTAATAAGTACTAAGTCTCCTGTCAAAGTACTTACCAGCTTTTCAGTTAAAATTTGCTACTCACACTAGGTCATTCTGACTGATTACCTCTTCAAATTTATACTTCTGTTCTTGGCAAATAAATAAAATAACTGAAGATCTTGAGATGTTGTAACATCAGATGTGACATCATCCTTCATGGTTCTTGGTTAACATCTTTAATGTCAAATTGACAACACTCAAGTTAGTAGTAGAATAATACAATAATCAGCAGTATCCAGACACATCAAGGGATAAAATAGCCAGCATCTCAATAACCTTTTCTTCAGACTTTAATTCTGATTTTGAGATGAAGGATGCCATGGTCTGTACCTATAGAGGAGATTCCCTCAGCTAGGTTTCTGGAACAGACTTAGTCATAGCATTACACTAAATTAGTCAGATCCATCTGACTTCCTTTATTTCAAATCATACTACCCTTTCTGGATAACAACTAGGGCAGTACACATTCTTAACCATATTTCACTGTGATTGAGACACAGTATTCAGCTCCAACAACTGCTCTATGGTTATGAATACTTATCTAGTTTCGTTGATCAGAGGAAACTTACAGATATATGATCTTCAAAAGTACAACATAAAGGATTAGAAAGGAATACCTTCATGAGTTTTTCTTAGTGGAACTGAGCACATGTTAATCGTGTCCTGATTAACTTAGCCAGATGTCTCCTCTTCCAGACCAGGAGTAGGTTCCAAACCAATGTTCTCACACTTCATTAGTTTAGCACCAGAACATCTGTTCTTCAACTGGTAGCTGCATACCAGTTCTTGATGTCCTAACGTCTAGTAGGACATTTGTTCCTCCTTCTAGGAACACTTCAACCTTGAAGATTTCAAGGTACACATTTGCAGATAATTATGGATATCATTGATCAGTTGACATTCATCAGCTCTAATAAACCATGTCAGCATGAGTGGACTTGAGAGGATACTCAACTAACTTTGACACTTTAATTATAGCTGTCAATACCTGCCATACATTCTGTTGAACCTTCATAACCCTAGGGTTTCTCAGAGACTATGCAGCGGAAAATAGTCATATATCAACAGAATTCACACAATGCTTACTTTAAGTGTTAGTAGTAAGCATGACAACTACAGATTAATTTCTACTCAACCTTGCACAATGCTTGCTTCTGCACCAAGCAACTGACTAGACCAAACCACCTGACTTGACAAACTTACAAACAACAAAGATTACCCTATCAATATCTTCACTCCCACATGAAGGTTTTGATGAGCTTCTTCTCTATTCATAGATACCAGTCAAAATTGTTTTTAAATTCAAGTTCTTCACTCCCGCATGAAGTCATTGGACTTAGCACTCCTTGTTCCAGCATCACAGCTCTTAGGTCAGGTTGGTCTAATCATATAGATCCATCCTCCACTTCAAGGGACCATACAATATGAACATTCTTTTTTCAAACACTCTTCTACTGTTACCACAACCAGAATTTATCCCTTATGGATCTCATCCAGAAACAGATAGGATGACTGCTCTAATACCAATTGAAAATTCTGGTATGACAGACTCGGATGTCAATCCCGATGTCAAGACATATGATCTGTTATTCATGTAGCACAAGCAGAATACAAGGATCCCCCATTATTTAATTACTCTTAGGAAAGAGTCAATGAGACCTGGGATCACACATGTTCAACATACATAACTAGATTATAATTTTTACATGGTTCTGTATAGGAACAGCTAACACTTCTGAACCTAATGTTATAGACAAAGTCATAACATTCATAACTGAACAAACAATGCAGAAGATAAATAACACAGTTAATTGTTAACCCAGTTCGGTTTAACTACCTACTCTAGGGGGCTATCAAGCCAGGAAGAAGATTCCACTATCAGTAGTACTATTTTATATAAATAACCTCTGGTTTACAGATAAACAACCTCTGGTTTACCTAGTCACTACCCAATGCAATCTTTATCTCAGAACTCCATCCAAGATAAGAAAATCTCTGCTCACTCCCTGGTGATACCTAACTGTTACAATCCTGCAACAACTATTTACACAATTAACAATGAACACATACTTGATCTTGCTTCACAGCTTCAATCAAGCTTACAGAACTCAACTCTTACCTACAGGTTTCGAGTGAGGACAATCACTTCTCTAACCTACAGGTTTCGAGAAGGACAAGGCAGCCATCCCACAACCCGGGTGGTCTACCTATAGAAACCCTAATGACTACATCGTTAAAACCAGGTTTTCTATCTTAACTAGGTTACAAAAGTTTCCTATTTATAACCTGATCCCAATTGTACTTGGGCTTACAAATCGCAGCACTTTGTTGTTACAAATATGCAGAAAATATTCTGCTACAAATAAGGTTTTTCAATCATGAATTTCCTAAATTAGAAACTGCTGAATCTTCAATCTTCTGATCTGATTCTTCAATTATTCTTTTGACCTTTAAATATGCGCCACATAGGATTACATAATATTCACATAGAATATTCTGTATCTGTTAAGTACAAACTGAATCTTCTTTCCAGTTTTGCAGACGTGATGTCATGACATTCCTTCTAACATCTTGCTTAAACCTGTTTTGTTCTTTATAAACTTTCAAGATTCAGATTAATATTATGTTTTACTACTATTAAGTTTTAGTCAAACATAGATGCCAATCAGCCAATAAAAGCACTAACAAATTAGAATTAGGATTAATTTTCATGATTAGTTTAGAATTAGGTTTTCACTTAAACATTAAACCTTCAAAATTCTTTCTAACCCTAATATTTTTCTCCAACCCTAATTTCATCTTCTCTTCTAAAACTTTCACCTATTTCTCGACTTTTCGGTTCGTCCGCTATTTATTTTCCCGCATATCTTTACAATTTATGTAATTGCCTATGGGATGTAACAGCTTAATTAGGACCTTTTATTTTCCGCTCTTTATTTTCTGCAAGGTTTTTTTTGTAATCATTGTAATCCCCCCATCCCGAAGCCTTGTAATAGCGTAGGACTTTATTTTCCGCATTTTACTTTACGCACATTATAACTGCTATAATTGTTAGGTGTATGTAAATAGGATTGTATGGCAAGACTAATAACTGAACATAGCTAACTCTAATTCAAGATTAAATAATTGAATCAACACACTTCTCACACACTCACCTTTAGGTTAACCTCTCTTTTTGCCTTTCGATTAACATGGTCATGTCTCTCGAGCGTAGGGATATCTTAGCAAAGTTTCCTACGAATAAATCATCATAGTTCATTCGATATAAAGATCATAGTCCCTCGACGACCCTTTGATGTTGCCTACGAAATATGATATAGTCCCTCGAGTTGCCTACAAAAATGATGATAGTCCCTTTGAACGCTAAGATATCCTTACAAGTTGCCTTCTATGACCATACGACGACCCTACGTCTGTCCCTTAACATCCAATAGATAGGACTACCTACCCCTAATGGTATGGATAGTATTATCTCTCAAAGAAAGCCCTAAATACAAGAAAGACCTTACAAATTAGGGTAAGTAACTCCTAATTTCTTGCTCACAACAAATCAAATCAACAAATACTTTTCATACCTCATTTTTTCAAAACATCTTCAAGATAAATACTTTGTATACATTCATACAAGAATCATTACAAAGTTAACTCTTTACAAAACATTTTTCTAATCACACACCACATTTTAAACAAATCAAACAAGTCAAACGAAGTGAGCTAAGCAATTAAGAGCCCATGGATAACCATGGATACATAGGGTGCTAATACCTTCCCTTTGTATAACCTATCCCCCGAACTCAAAATATTTTAAAGGTCTTTCCTGATCTTTTATGCCTTTCCTAATAAAAATTCGATAAAATAAAAGTTGGTAGTGACTCTTGCTAACCGCAACACGTTTTGTGAAAAACAAAACAAAAAAGTCAGTTCCCCCACCCTATTATATATGGGATGTTAGGACATTACTTCAGATGGTATGCGGTTGCCGGTTGAAGAACAGATAATTCGGGTGCTGAACAAAATAGTATGGATAGCTTTTTGTTTGGAACCTACTCCTGATCTAGAAGAGGAGGCATCTGATTTATGCAGGTCGATCAGTACATGATCAACAGTCTATCTACCTCTGTGTCAGTTTATTTCTGACCAAGGTATATGGAAGTACAATAGTCGAGCTCTTGAGAAGAACTCATAAAGGCATCACCATTAGAGCCCTTATGAAGAATAAGCTCATATCTGGAGGATCCTTTTTTTTCAAAGGAACCAAATTGATGGAATCTTGGTTATGGCCGTGGAATAGATTCGATTTATCTTATGCCCAGGATGAGAGATTGTTGTACTATTCTCAAGTACTTCTTAGTGATTATGAAGGAAGAGTTCTCAATCTGGAGCAAGAAGAACTGGAAGGAAGTGTCAGACATAATGTCCTAACATCTGTTCACTGAGAATATTTTTCTCAATGTGTCTGGTAGATGTTTCAAGAATAGAATGGAGGTCGCTTACTCAAACTTGGTTCAATAATCAAGTCTATGAGAGCATGGAACTCATGGCCTACTGGTAAAGTCTTCCAAAGGATGGTAAGCATTGGAGACACATTATCCAACATTATACGTTTAGTGTGTGTATGAACTCCAGAGTGTCATCCAAATCACCTAGGATGGATAGTTCAGCTGAAGCAATAAGGAAGTACAATTTTGGAATCAAAGGATTAAGTGTTCCTGGTTCTTTCGTGAGGCTTCTCTTTATTGCTTGGGTTCACTTATATGGTGTCCTCACATAATGAATCAGTGGTAGTACAAGGAATGACGCGAAATCTTGTGCTTTGAAGAAGTAGGCCTATTCTCAACAATCTACTCGTGACAAGTAAAGACCAGTTAATGCCATGTTCGTTGAAATCTTCTTCAGATACCTGCTTGAGAGAATCTCGTCTACAGGTGCGAAAAAATGGCATCCAAGCATCTCGTAGTCAGACAAGAGGTATGTACTTTGTGCATATGAGATATGATCTTTGAAGGATTGATCAACTACCGAGAGTTGATTCTCCTACATCCCCTACAAGAATGGTAGGTTGCTATGGAAGTCATCTCCAGAACCATAGCAAGATTCTGAGAGTAAGGTTAATGAAAGAACTGATGATTGAACATTACTTCAGTTCTCTGCTTCCCTAACTAAGGAAGTTTATTTAACTCAGGATGGGATTAAGGGTCAAGTAACTGACCAGATCAGAAACAGCCAACGTGACTATGTGTCTTTTTTGAAGAATGCATAACAATGACATTTGTTGTTTTTGAATATTAGAGGCAATCTTATCAACTGATTGTACCTCTAAAGGAAGCTTTCCGTGAAACACCTTATCTACGGGTTGTATATAGATGAGCATGTAACTGATGAAAAATCATGACAAGATCAGGGTACAAATCTAAAGAGTGTGCAAGTCTGCTTTTTGACCTAATGTTGTCAGGAAATGATTGAGAGTTGATTTCTCTCGTAAACTGCAGTAGTTAGATTTCTGGTTGGGCTTCCTGAAGGGCTTCAATGCACAATAAGTCCTTGGAATAGAAATTCAAGACCCAGAGTTGGGCTTTTGAAGCCAATGTCCCAAATGGTGTTGTAACATCACTGCTGATAAGAGTCTGTGGAAGAGACTTGGGACCATGAATCGTAATATTCAGACACCATGTTTAAAAGTGTCAAGTTCTATATATGGGTTAGAATAAGAAGATTCTTATGTTAGTAGTATGCTCAAGCAAGGAATATCTACTATGATGGGTTAAAGACGTCATTAGTATCAACTAATACTAGTGACTGTAAAGAGCGGAAGGTTGATTTGATCAGCATATCAGGTTGAGGCAATCCTTCTGCGGTTGTCAGATAATCTGAATCTTAGTAAAGCTTTTAAGCACACTAAGAGATGGTTTCGGACTATGTATGCATGACTCCTTGACTATTCTAAAGATCATATTACGTGATGTGAATAGCTCAGGGTGTTTGGATTTATTCCCTCAGAGCTAGTAGTAGATATGATTGCTCTCTAAAATGAAGGTTTAAGTGCTCAAGTGCTTATGGGCTGCCAGAGCCTTGCTTGTTCGTGACAGGGTGGGTCAATACTTAAGTATATGCAGAGATAATGAAAGCAGAGAGACTTTCATATGCCTTCCTCTTGTGCTCAAGATTTCATCTTCAATTGGAGCATTAGGTACACATGACAAAAGAATTTGCGGGGATATCTGTAAGTTGGTGTTGCAATGGTACAAATAGTGTCAAGCCATAGTTCTGTTCAATTTTGTGACGTCATGGGAGATTTTGGGAGAAAATCAAAAGTTCACATATCTTGTGGAAGTTAAATAGACGAGCCTAAGTGAAAGAAGAACACTCAGGGTCCAGTATGGACTCGTGTGCCATCTGGCTAAGCTTCACAAACTGATAGAAGAAGATGTGTTGGTCTCATATGGCAACAAGAAGACAATGTCTAGACATGTTAAAGACATTTTCCCCGTAGGACCAACAAGGTTAAATTCTGAAGGAAAAGATAATTCACAGTCAAAAGGATGTGTAAGTGATAGTGCAATGAGCTATTATTCGTAATTGTGTTTCTTCTGAAGAATTAGTCCTCAGCCAGAGATGGCATTAAACAGTAGGCTTAGAAAGGAATGTTTGAATTCGGATATTTTCCTAGAATACTGATCTGTCTTGACTGAGATCAAGACCAAGACCATCGTCATCTCCTATGCTTGCAGATGGATATACATATATATATATATATATATATATATATATATATATATATATATATATATATATATATATATATATATATATATATATATATATATATGAAATTTCATCTTCCTCTACGAATTAAAATTGTTTAGTACCTTCCAACCAATAAGTCGTTTGGTAGGGCACGAGTAAAGAACCTCATAGGTACAGTTTTGAAAAGGCCTCCAGTATCTGTCCATAATAAAGTTGGAAGTGAGAATTTCTTCTATTAGCACTAGAGTCTTATGTTAGTAATGGTATCAGGATTACAAGGTATTTGAATAAGATATCATGTTCAAATGATGTCTTTATTTTGACTTGTAATTTGAGTTATGAACACAGTTATGACTTGTGTTATGAGTTACCCGGAGTTGCAGGTTGTTCCTATATGCCTAAGGCATGATAGCTTAGGTTGAGTAATACCCACTGCTAAAGGTTTCTCGTGGTTTTCTGAGAATCAAACTTTTATCTTAGCAGTCAGTTGAGAGTATTGAGTTGAGGGGGAGTATCTGCCAGCCTTCTTTTCATGTACTCCAAATGTTACCCTCATGAGGTTACTACTCGAAGAAGTATACACCACTATGTCTTCAAGTTTCTTCCTTATCCTGAAGTTAGGGTTCTGTGGTAACTAAGTCTGATATGGCTACCTGGTATTGTCAAACAAGATGTCACGACATATAAATCATATTTGACAATTCTTGGCTTTGCGTATTATGGCTAAAAAGGGGGAGAGAGTTTCTTTGAAGACAATGAAGATCAATGAAGATTAAAGAAGATCAGAGACGGCGAAGGTTATTGCTTTGAAGACACTGTCGAAGATGAAGATCTCTATCGAAGATGAAGATGTAAATTAACTATTTTTATATATAGTTTTAGCCAAAATAAGTCAAAGGGGGAGATTGTTAATTCTCTGAATTATGTAATTGGCAATTATGTTTGGATAAACTATAAATAGCAACAATATGTATCATACGATGTAAAACTTGCAAATAAGAAAAACAGTTACAACAAAAGAAGTCCCGCTGAAATGATAGAAAATGTTAGGTTGAAGTAATTCAACATCTGGAATAACATGTCGCACGGGATGTCAAGACATCATGCCTGAGCGGAAGTGAAGAGTTTTAGTTAAATAACTTATGATTTAACTTCTACAAAAGAGTGCGGAATATTCCTGAATATTGTGCAAATCATATAAGGCGTGATTTAACAGGTCTGAAGAATCAACAAGAATATTTGAAGAATCAATCAGAAGAATCAAATCACAATATTGAAGAATAAAGACTTTTTATAATTGGAGACAATTTAGAAAGATTTGATTGAAGACCTAATTTTTAGCAGAAGATTTTACTGATTTGTAACAGCAAATATGCTACGATTAGAAGCCCAAATCCAGTTGGGAATAGGTTATAAATAGAAGCATTGTAGCCTAGAAAAAGAGACAACCAAGAATAGAAAAGATGTAATCATTAGGGTTGGTCAAGGTAAACCTCCCGGATTGTGGGAAGGTTACTATGTCTGTCTCTAAGCTGTGAAGCAAGAGACATATTGTTCACCTCAATGCCTGTAGGTAAGAGGTGTATTGTTCTTGGAGGAAGCTTTAAAGTAACTCCAAGTTAGTGTTCATAGTCAAGAGTCTTGGCTAGGGATTGTCATGGAAGTGTGTCTTCCAAACTGTTTGTCCGTGTAATCAGAATGTTATTAGGTCGTTGCTACACCTTTTGGGACTAGAGAACTGTACAACATCCATGTGGTGTTAGGAAGTGGGATAGGGATATTCCATATCTAGAGAGGATTTAGGTAGAAGGGTCATTGGGTAGGGATTAAGTGAGAAGTTGTAAATTGGGACTGTTTAGTTTTGAATTAATACTGCTGATAGTGGACTTCATTCCTGGCTTGGTATGCCCCCAAAGTAGGTGTGTTTGTCACCGAACTGGGTCAACAATTACTGGTGTCATTTATCTTTCAGTTTGGTATAAATATGTGTATACACCTCTCAAGACAGATCACATGTCTCGACATCTCTCAAGACATCTGGATCTGTTATACCAGGATTTCAGGTATGACATTGACTTCTAGAAAGAAAAAGAGGTCCAAGTCCTAGGAGAGAAAGACAACAAAATGCTATGGTTGCAAGCAAATTGGCCAATGGAATAGGGACTGTCCAAACAAGTCAAGCAACAATTGTTCAACAAATGTAGTTCATTTTGAGGGTTCATGCATTAAAGAGGATTTTCTTTGTGTTTCATCTACAAAGTACACAGATGCATGGATCCTTGATTATGGGTGCTCCTACCATATGACGCCGCACCAGGAAGGGTTTAACTCTTTTAAATTAGGTGATTTTGGTTTTGTCTATTTAGGTGATGATAAAACTTATACCATCACTAAAAAGGGGAAATTAAAATTGCTTTGGATGATGGTGACATGCAAACGTTGAATGAGGTGCGTTTTGTTCCAGAATTGAGGAAGAATTTGATTTCTCCGGGTACTCTTTAAGAGAATGGTTATTTGTTCCATTCATATGGAGATAGAGACATCATGAGGGTTATCAATAGTACAATGACAATGATGATGGCAAGGAGGACTGCAGGAAACATTATAAGTTGTTAGGGGGAACCGTTATGAGTGATGTGGCATCTGTTGAAACTGATAATGATGCAACCAAACTTTGGGACATGCGTTTAGGTCATCTCAGTGAACATGGGATGATGGATTTAGATAAGAGGGATCTTTTAAGGGTGTTCGCAGTTGCACACTTGGATTATACAAGTATTGTGTTCTTGGGAAATAGTGTAGAGTTTGTTTCAAGACCAGGTGTCATACCCCAAAATTTGCCCATCTCATTTTTCCTATTTAAGCTCATACCAAAGTTCAAGACTCAAAGACACATCCTCCTAAACAATGGCTCAATGAACTAGGGTTTCAAATTCTCTAAAGAAAATCAATGAATCAAAGTCTCCAATGCATCCCATGTGGCCTATAATGTTTCAAACTATCTCCATGACAAAATTCAGGTTTCAATTCCAAGGATTGACCACTCAAATGCTCAGAAAGTCAACAGTCGACTAGTTTGACCTAAAAGTCAACTGTGGTCAAAGTACAGTCAAAACTCCTGATTTTTTGTCAACAACCTTATTTTGGAGTATCATTCATCATTTGATCAAGGATTGATCATGATTCATCAAGAAAATTTCTGAAATAAAAAAACCTAAAGTTTCTAAATTAGGGTTTCATAGGAGAAAGTCAATAGAACTTTGACCAGCCATAACTTTCACATGGAACATCAGAAATTTCCCATCCAAAGCTCATTTTGAAGGAAATTGAATTCTCTACAACTTTGTATCTCACAAGCCAAGTCTAAAAATACTTCATTTGAGAGATATGGATCAAAACATTACAGGTCCTTTTTGGAAGTCAACTAAAAGCAGTTTTTTGTCAAAGCCAATATCATTAAGATAAAATCCTCAAATGGAAAAAATCTTCCAAAGTGTCTTGTAAAGGACATCTTGAGGTTTCCAAAAAGTCCTAGAACTTCTCTATATCTTAAAAATTGAGGAAGATATGCCTTGTCAAAGTTGGTCGGTTTTTGGTAAAAAACAGGGAACAAATAAGAACTAAAACGTATTTTTTTCCAAAAAGGCCCATCTTTTTGTGTTTGAAACTTGCTTCTAATATGGTCCACGACCCCTAAGCCCATCCATGCATTTTTCTATCATTTATTTTATTTATTTTGGATTTTTACTCATTTAAATTCAAATTAAATCAAAATAAATGAAATAAAATATATCAATTAATTGAAAAGAGGTGCACGGGATCTGATTTCTCAATCAAAACTAATTGGAGATTGAATCTTACAGGTGATTGAAGATGATTGAAACATGATTGTGCAAAATTAGGAAGTTTTGATACAAGTTTCAAGTCAAATTTCAATCATCTCAATAACCATGATTTTGATCCAAATTCTTGACCTAATTCAGTCTACCATATATACCTAACTCATTCAAGGCCAGAGGGACGAAAAATTACAAGGATTGGCAGCCTCTTATGCTTTAACCGAACCCTAAAAAGCCAAGCAAAAATCAAAGTTAAATTCAGGGATTGAGGCCAATTCAAAGGTTTGTGTGGATTCTGATACATTCCTGGAGACTTCTTGAAGCAATTCAGATCATTACCAATGATTGAAACGTTCAAAATCATCATTTGTACCCCACAATTTGTTCACTTTTTGCCGAATTCGATTCCATTAATCCATGCATCTTTAATGTGTTTTGAGGATATATTCGTGTTCATAATCATGTGGGCATGCTTTCTGGATATTTCAATTGAGTTTTAGATGCAGGTTTGATGTTTCACCATTGTTAGGGGTTACGAGTTCCGAATTAGGGCTTCACGGAATAGCCAAAATTGGTCCAAACCCAACAGTACACTAAAATACTTAATTAGGGCTTCACGGAATAATTAAATTAGGACTAATTGTTTAAATATTTAATTAGGTTAACATTGTTATTAATTGATTAAAATACTTATTAGGATTAGACAATTTAATCGAAAACCTATTTTTGCTAATTTAATTAATTAGGTTGAAAATCAATAATTAATTAATTTGGTTTTTATTTATTTTATTAACCATGGTTAACTTGTGCCCTAATCAGGGTTTGCGAGGTTTGTCGTTAGATCATTCATACACTAAAAGTTCCTTTTCTTCGTGCAACTTTTCAGGGTTACCTCAAGATCATCCGACTACGCGCTATACCAATCGAAAAGCTAAGTTTCTTCATCCTTATTTTATTTAATATTATTTTACTTTTAATTTTTGCCTTATAGGTTAAATTAGGGTTTACTTCAACTGTTAATGAATTCCTCCTACACTCACCCTCTTGTATTTTTCCTTTCATTGATTTTCAGGGTTAATCAACCGTCAAAGCTCAAACCTTCGGTAACCCTAAAATTCGTTCCTTTTTAATTTCTTCTTTAATTATTACTTGTGTTAAACCTATTGGTTTGGTTTATTTTATTGCTCTTTTCCCCTTCCCCATGGCTATATTCTGTAACTGCTCCTGGGTTGTATTGTGTGGCCTTGAAGGCACTTAAAACTGTTATGCATTATAACTGCGTGGTTAGTAATTTAGGGCGTGAAAACCTTGAACTGAATTAGGATAACTAATTACAAGATAAATAATTGAACTTAATCACGTGATTGTTGCACCCACACACCTTTTATGGTAATCCCTTTTGTTGCCTGTTGCCTCGTTGCCTTTTCAGTGCAGAATAGTCAAGTCCCTCGGATACGAGGACGCCTCAGCAAATGCTTCCCTCAGTTCATTCTCATCACAAAAGATCATAAGTCCCAATGATGTTGCCTTCGGTTCGGTTATATGATCTCGTCCCTCGAGGTTGCCTACAAATGATGTGATAGTCCCTTTCGATTGCTGAGGTGTCCTCTTGGTTGCCTAATAATGACTATTCTTATCCTTCCCTTAGACTACCTGCCCTCTCTATGGCAGGGACAGTCTTGTGGCGAACGATAACTACGACGACCCTTCAACCTCCAAATAAAAGGACTTCCTACCCTCCTATGGTATAGATAGCCCTGAAAGGCTAAAAGAACCTTTTTAATAGGGGTAGTTATCTCCTAATTGCTTGCTCTGGTTTAAATTTTTTTCTTACTCTTTATCAAAAACCTTCAAAAAGGCTACGCTTATTTACAAGCTAAAGTCCTTATTCAAATCTTTTTCTTTACTCACTGCAAACATTTTCAAAACATATCAAAGTGAGCTAAGCAATTAAGAGCCCATGGAAAACCATGGATGCAAAGGGTGCCTTACACCTTCCCTTTGTATAAATTACCCCCCGAACTCAAGATTTCTTTTAAAAGGTTTTTCATGTTCTTTTAGCCTTTCTATTTAATTTGGATAAAATAAAAGTCGGTGGCGACTCTTGCTTACCGCGACATTTCAATAAAGTCAGTTAACCGTATTATACCAAGCAACACAAGACCAAGGGAATCTTACACTATTTCCATTAATTGTCTGGGGGGACCTACAAAAGAGCCATCCGTTGGAGATTCCAGGTAATTTGTGACATTCAATGATGTTTTTTCTTGTAAGATCTGGGTTTATTTTATAAAATATAAATCTGAGGTCTTTGCCAAGTTTAAATTGTGGAAGGAAAAGGTTGAGAACCACACATGGAGAAAAATAAAGTATTTATTATCTGATAATAGAACTAAATATACTTAGAAAATGTTCGTGCATTTGTAAGGAGAATAGAATCCAGAGGCACTTTTCTATGAGGAAGACACACCACATCAAAATGGTGTTGTAGAGAGGATAAACATGACTCAAACGGAGAAAGAAAGGTGCCCTCGGTTGAATGTTGTTATTTCAAAAGGTTTATGGGCAGAAGCACTCAATATGGTATGTTATCTAGTCAACAAATCACCATAGACTTCATTGGATGGAAAAGTTGCAGAGGAGGTATGGATGGGTATCCCCATTTATCTGAGTAATTTGTGGATTTTTTAGTGTCCAGCATATGTGCATATTTCTAGCGAGGATCGATCTAAACTTTACCCCAAGTCTAAAAAACACATCTTTATTGGCTACAGTAAAGGTGTGACGGGGTACAAGTTATGGGATCCAAGTTATGAGATGTTATATTTGATGAGCAATCAATATTGAAACAATCAGATGTGACAGTTATGACAAATACTTTGATAAAATATTCCACTCAGGATAAGATTCAGGTGGACATTGAGGCGCCATCACTGACTCCAAGGTAGATTGTAGCCCAACAACAAGATGAACCAGACCCAGATTCAACTGGATTATAAGACTATACACTTATGCGTGATAAGGATTCTCGTCGTATTACACCTCTAATAAGATATGGATTTGAAGACTTGGCATCATATGCTCTTCTTACCATTTCATAAGACCCTTCTACTTTTCGATAGGCTATGTCTAGCCAGGAGAAAGATAAGTAGATGGGTCCTATGGTGGAGGAGATGAAGTCCTTTAAAAATAACGAGACATGGGATCTTGTTCAGCTGCCACAAGGAAAAAGAGCAATTGGTTGCAAGTGGGTGTACAAGAAATAGCCAACAGTAACAGAAAAAGAAGGGGAAAAGTGCAAGGCTCGCCTAGTTGTAAAGGGGTATTCATAGGAGAAGGGGATTGATTATGATGATATTTTCAGTCCAGCTGTTAGACACACTTCTATTAGAGTAGTATTGGCCCTGGTAGCCAACATGAATATGCATTTAGAGTAGATGGATGTGAAAAAAGCTTTCCTCCATGGTCATCTAGATTTGAAAATCTACATGGAGCAGCCAGAGGGATTTAGTGATACTGAACACGACAGACTTGTTTGCAAATTGAAGAGATCCTTGTATGGCTGGAAGTTGTCTCCAAGGCAGTGGTACAAGTACTTTGATTCATACATGCTCCAGATTGGCTCTAGAAGTTGTGATTATGATTATTGTGTTTATGTGAGGAGCCTTGTTGATGGTTGTTTTATTTTCTTGTTTACTTTATGTTAATGATATGTTGATTGTTTCCAACCGTTTGCATGATGTGAATGAGTTGAAGACCAAGTTGGTTAAGGAGTTTGATATGAAGGATCTGGGTGCTGCAAAGAATATTCTTGGGATGAAAATTCACAGGGACAAGGAGCTAATAAATTATGGTTGTCTCAGAAAAGCTATGTTGAAGGTGTTTTGCGCAGATTTAACATGAGCAAAGCAAAGTCAAGTGTGCAATGTATAAATAG
Organism: Vicia villosa; assembly: GCF_029867415.1. Lineage (NCBI taxonomy): Eukaryota > Viridiplantae > Streptophyta > Magnoliopsida > Fabales > Fabaceae > Vicia > Vicia villosa. The sequence goes on from NW_026705133.1 coordinate 878,409, forward strand.
AGAGAACTATAAATATTCTATAGTCGCAAACGTAGATAATTTGACCGAACTGCGTGAACAAAACTTTTATGTGTTCCTCTCTATTCTAATTTATATTCCGGTTTATGTTCTAACATTGTCAAACAATTAAAAATATAGAAAGACTTAAAAAAATTATATAAAAGAAATTTTATTCACCACATAATAAAAGTCAAACTCATTACAATTCTAGTCAGAATAAAAAAATTTATTCACCACATAATAAAAGTCTAAGTCCTTCCTCTACTTCTAATCTAGTTAGTTCATGCACATAACTTTTATTGCATCCATCCAAATTGTATAATTTTTGGCAACATAATTCAATCACAGCTAAACATTCGGCTAATAATGCAAAATGATAATGAGACTAGTTAAGAGGGGCACTCTACCTTTGATTTGATTTAATATAAATTTTCATAAGTCAAGTCATGACCCTATTCGATGGGGCCTTAACTAGTATCACATATTTGTTCTTGCACAATCCATGGTTCCCTTTTTGTTTGCATTTATTGTGTTGGGTAGCTTCTACAAGTGCTGAATTGATTAATCACAACTCACCACATTTGTTGTTGCTGCTCACTTTAATAATTTCATAGTTGTAGTAAGTAACTTTGTCTCTTTCTAACCTCTTTTTGATGCTAAATTAAATTATGTCACTCAGCCGAAAATTTCATTATTGTTACTATTTCAAATCGAAACTAATACTATTTAACTAATCCGAATCGGCGCATCAAAGTGGTTTCAGTCCCCTCCTAATTGCAGTTGTGAAAATTAAACTGTATTTTTCTCTATCAGATCTATCGTCAATCATTACTGAACCAACTAATTATTAGTGACGTGTACATATTTATGATCCATAAAGTTAAAATATGGAATGCAGTTAAAAATTGAATGCAACAGCTCTAAAGCCAGTTTTGCAGCTAGCCCTACCCTTACAGGTAATGCATGGGTCCCTAACTGGAGTATATTGACAGGCAATTTGGAAGGTTTCAATGTTCTCCTAGGTGCATCTCTCTCCAACAAAATAAATGTCACTGAAAAAAAGAGAGAAAATGGAAAAGAAAATGTGGAGTTGAACATAGAGGGCTCAAAATAAAAATTACATGGTGGATGGTGCATTTACTTTCTGGGAGTTTTTGTAAACCTAACAGTAATAATGATGAAGAAAAAGAATGGGTATAGTGATTTTAAAGGTATGACAGAGTGCAATAAATATGTCATTGGTCATTATATATTTCCAATATTTCTATAAACTATCATTGTTATTCAATTATTTTCAGACACATCATAGTAAAACTCTTACCAGTTTAGTGTTTAGGAATTCAAGGATATTACCAAACAATTTATTATTATTATTATTATTTTATTATTATTTTATTATTATTATTATTATTATTATTATTATTATTATTATTATTATTATGTCATTTTTTATATTAATTTATTTTTTTAAATAAATTAATTTTGTCTATGAATATTGATACCTAATAAAATTAAAGGTACTTATAGAATATAATTTTTAACATAAATAGTTCTTTCTAATGTGATGAATATGTGTCCAACAAAACTCCAAACGAGTGTTTAGGAAGAGATAATACCTTACTCAAGTAAAATTTGCTAGGAATTAATGATAACTATATTATAAGATTTATTTTCCATTTTTTATAAATTAATTATTTCAACAAATTGAAACAAATAATTCAAATCAAAGGTATGGTAACACATAAAAACTATACTAAAAAAATATTTGGATGAAATTATAAAGATCTCTTCTAATTTTAGAAGAGATTCTGATGAATTAGTTTTGACTTAAAACAATTTTTATACCAAAAAATTCAAAAAAGCTATCCTTTGTCTTAATCTTCTTGTTTTTCAAGAGATTTTCAAGAGATCAATGGAGATATTCTCTTCCAGATAAGAAAATTCTAGACAAAATATTTTTTATCTCGTATGTTAATTTTTAGATTCATTTTCGTCCTTTAATTTTAAAAAGTTTATATTAATTTCTTAACTTTTAAAATATTTCATTTTAGTCATTTTTTGTTTAATTAGTAACAAAAAAACTTAAAAATCAATCACTAAACTCGTTGCTAATTAGACAAAAAAATATTAAAATGAAACGTTTTGAAAATTAAGAGACCAATATAAATCCTTTTTAAGTTAAGGGGTTAAAATGAACTTTGAAAATAATATACTAGACAAAAAATATTTTTTCAAAATTCTAATTACAAATTGTTTTAATCAAGATTCAAAATATGATTTCATGTTCCACTATATATAAATAGAAACAATATTTTTTACAAAATATAGAAACAAATCATAGATGAACAAAAAGTAGACAGACTCCTTATATAAAAATAATAACAAGTGTATATATTATTAATACATAACAATGAAATTAATGCACAATAATAATAATAATAAATAACCTTGATCCTCATCAAGAAATCTAGTATACATAAAAAAAATTACACTCCTTCAATCCTCTTTTTTCTTAAATTTTTCAATTAATTACCTTAATTAATCACTTAAGAAAATCAGGAAGTTCAACATTGTTTACATCATCAACTTGATTAACCCAACCATACTTCTCCATGAAAGGACTAACCAAAGTCTCTGGTGGATAATCCTCAACACAATCATCCCAAACATTCCCATATCCATTTCCAAGATCCTTCATCACTTCCCACAAACAACTATTGCACTTAAATCCAGCTCCAAAACTTATCATAAAAACTCTATCACCTTTTCTTAACCTCTTTTTTGCTTCCATGTAACCTAACACATACCACAAACTACTTGCAGAAGTGTTGCCAAATCTATGAAGTGTCATCCTTGCTGGCTCAAGATCATGCTCACTTAGATCCAAGCTCATTCCAACTCCATCTATCACTGCTTTTCCTCCTGTGTGGAGGCAGAAATGATCAATGCCGGTTTTGAAATTCAATGGTGATTTTTTTGTTACTATTGTTGCTACTCCACTAGAGGACTTAGAAGAATAAGTACACATTATTTTAAGTTTCTCCAAAAGTGAGACTAAGAGAAACCTAAAGAGTTCCCTTGTTGGTAGAATTTTTGGTGATATTACTCTTAGATTGTCAACAAATGCTCTTGTTGCGGCTTTTGGGAGATTTTTTCCTAAGAAAATACCACTCTTGCCTTGTTCATCTTCCTTTTGGAGACAACATCCGAACGACTCGTCTCTCGCGCCGTGGTGAGTTCTTACTAAGCAACTTAGTTTCAGTATAGCTTTGTGCTTTAAGGATCTTTTGTTTGTTAGAAGAACCGCGCATCCGCCCGAGCGGAAGAGACAGTTGGCAAGGATCATTGATTTGTTGTTTCCGGGGTACCAATTTGGACTAAGAGACTCTGATGTCACTAAAAGGGCTAGCTTGTTTTTTTGTGATTTGAAAATATTTTGAACAATGTCTAGGGAGATAAGACTAGCACTGCAGCCCATTCCAGTGAGGTTGTAGACTTTGACGTCGTGGCGTAGTTTGTATCGGTTGATGATCCGCGCGGATAGAGACGGGAGAGTGGAGAGCATGGAGATGTTGACGACGAGGACGTCGATTTCGGAGGGGGATATTTTCGACCGGGCTAGGAGTTTCACAATGCTGTCGTCGAAAAAGTCTTCCATCTCCGAGATCCCGTCGTGGATGGTTGGCGATGCTTCGCGGCCCTCGAAGACGTTTCTTGGCGCGTAAGTTTGCTCGCCGATGCCGGAACTTACTATGGCTTTGAGAAGAAATTTGTACTCATCTAGACCCAAATTCTCGGTTCTTCTGATTATTTTGCCACAAAACTCTGTCCCTAGCATTCTATCTTGAGTTGGTTTGTGACATTGGTAATCTAATAGGTAACACTCTTGGTCCCTCTTTTGATCGAATAGTTTCCATATTAGGAAACACAAGTACAATGTTGGGACAAGAAAAATTAAAGAGAGAGACTCCATTTGAGAGAGAGAAGAAAAAGGGTTAGAGAGTTTTTTGTGGAGAGAGATTTAATTTGGAGATGGAAAGTTCAAGGGAGAGTAGTGTTTATAAGGAGAGAGTTTTGTTGAGTTGAGTTGAGTTGAGTTGAGTGTGTTATGGTGGTATAGTTTTTTTGAGCATGTGAATGTGTTCATTAGACTTAACAACATGTCAATATCTCAACCCCCAACAAACTTTATTTTTATGTTTTGTTAAAATCTTTGGTGTGTCATGTACCTTGAACCTATGTAGTAGCTTCTTCTCAATGCAAAGTTGTTGGATATGGATATAAGAAGCTTTTGCACTTTGAACGACTCTCTAACCATTGCAACTACTTTCCAAGATCCAGTTAAGAGTGTGTGTGTGTGTATGGCCAGTTGGAAAAAAAATTGTTATTTGTTTTTATAAAAGACAAAATTGAAATTAGAGGTTGTGGAATGTGCATAGGTATAATGTGAGTATTCATTTATGGTAGCATGGTCAAATGTGCATAGGTAACATGTCACCATTTTATTCATGAGAGCAAGATAGCATGTAGCTTTTAGTTTCAAGAAGGTTTTAGTTTCAAGAAGCAACATGGGTCGTCTTTATGGGTGATATATCCAAGTTTATAACTGGAAGATCTGTCCCTAGTTCATTCAACAAGTTGATTTTGTAATAATTGAATTAGACTTGGCTTAAATTTTATTAAAATCTATTTAAGATTGCTTAACAAATTGGTTTTGATATTAAGGTTTCAGCTTAAATTTATGACCTGAGTTTGAATCCCGCTACCAAAATGTGAAAAATTGATAGTAATACGTAAGTTTATACACAAATATTCTTTAATATTCAAAATTTTCTGTAACACAATACATATGAGTTTTCAGACTCAACTCTAAATTTTATATTTCACAAAATAATTTATGTAAGATTTATTATGCCACAAGTTATGTCCTAAACGTGAGAGATGTGACTAAAAATTTCACATTACATAAAATATTTAAAATAAATTTTATGTCAAAAAATAATTTATATAAAATGCATTATATCATAATTTATCATATCGACATGGTCAAACTCAAATTCAAAGTGCTAATTCCTAAATGTCAAAGATGTGTGCTAAAAGAAAAGAAAAGAAAAATGACTCGTGACTATTTATCAATATGTTTTACAATATGATTCATGAGTAACTTTTAGGCAAACACAATATAATACAAGTACAAATTTAGTTTTACAAATTTAGCTTAAACATGAGAGAAAGAAATGAAACTAAAATCAACCGAACAAACCCCTTTATGAGAGACTAAGGTGTCAACCCGTAATAGGCCAAACAATCATACGTACTAGTATTGTAACTAACTAGTTGGTCTTGTACGTAAGTGTCTCATAAGCGTGTAAAATGAAGTTGAGTTGATTTCTAATTTTATTTCAAAATAAAATGTCACTATAACTTAACCAAAAAATAGGTTTTGATTTTTTTATTTTTAAAACTAACACACCATCATCAATTGTTGCCGACCCCTGCTCTAACAACTAGTGTGACTACCATCGACCATCATTGAGATTATCTTTGACCATCACCGATCACTTCTAACCTACATGGGCAGAGCCAGACAACATATATTGATGTGGCTAAACATAAAAGAAAATACGAACTAAATCATATTAAAAATGAATAATAATATTATTTAATGCAATACATTACAATGAAAATCGTCTATCATCATTTCTTGAAAATGAGCTAAAATGACATCATTGTTACTTGTTCCAAGAACATCTCTTTATATAAAAGTTACAAGACGGTCATTTAATCGATGGTCATTCATTTTGTTACATAACTGACTCTTCACAAACTTCATAGCTGAAAAAACACATTTCACACTTGCAGTTGCTACCGAAAGACTAAAGTCAATTTCAGAAGCTTATAAACTATATCAAATGTGTTGCAGTTATTTTCCACAAGTTTTACACAAAGATCTGAAAGTCCTTATATCTTTGTAAATTTTGGAGAAAAAATAAGAGGTTTTTGGATTAGTAAATATGAGAACAAGAGACAAATATGAGAGATGACGGGGTTTGAGAAGAAGAGAAAAAGAAGTTATTGCGTGAGAGAGAGAAAGAAAAATGAGAAGAAATATTAAAAGAGAGAAAAAAGTGAGTTGGTGTGTTCGTAGTATTTTTTTCTAATTTATGGGAAATGCAAACCAATGCTCTTGGAACACTTTTTAAGTGATTAAAATAGTAAATTTTTTTAAAAATGTGTTTATTCAATTCATTGAAAATTGAAATATTGACTTTTATAAATAATTTTTTATTTAGTATTCTTAAAAAGTGTCATAATTTATAAATTAACTTAATTTTAATACAACTAAATATTATATATAATATAAAAAAATTGAAAAATCTGGTGTGGCTAGCCACACCCTGCCTCAAGGTAAGTCCGCCCCTGGTCACCTATGATAACCACCATGTCCATTAAAATCTCCATATAACTATCATTATGACAACCATTCTAATCATTTCTGATCACCACTTTAACGAATGCGACCACCGGTCCAAAATCATATACCATCACTTTGACCACTTTTAATCACCATCATGTCCACCTATCATTTTTCTAACAAACAATAACTACCTTTATGACTACAACTCTGATCACTACTAGCCACCACTTTGATCATCGTCAACCACCACTTTAAACGTCACCACCAACCACCATTTTAATTATTGTCCAACACCACTTTGATCATCGCCGATCATCAATCATCACCAGCGACTACCACTATAACCACCACTTCGATCATCGTAAACTATTATGGTCATCACCACCAACTACCACTACTTTAACTTCCACCTATTAGCACCACTCTAACCACCACCATCACCACTTGGACACACATTTGTCGACAACTATCACTTTTAAGCACTGTTATAAAATTATTATTAATTAAATATATTATATATTTGTAAACTTAATAATATGAAAAGCTTGTTCAAGATATATTTATCATGAATATTTATTTTTATGTTAATATTAAAAATTGAATTTTTTTAAATTTAATAATTCAAAACTAAAACTGATTTTCGTATTTTGAAAATCTTAAAACTCAATAAATATTTGTTTCAATTTTTGAAAATTTAAATATTTGTTTCAATTTTCGAAAATTTAAATATTTGTTTCAATTTTTGGAAATTTCAGAATAGAAAATCATTTCAAACAAAGCTTAAGGAAAGTTTTGCAAATCCATTTTCTAATTCATTGTTTGCCCAACAAAATAATTTTTCAAAATTAATAACTTTTCTTTAAGCTAAAGAAAAATTTAGTCATTGCAAAAAAAAAAAAAATTAGGTGACATAAACTACACCCAAAAATAAAATTACAAAGGATTGTGAGAAATGTCCTAGGACAATGCATTAAAGACAATTAGCAGTTGCAGTAAGGATGGGATGATATCGGATTTGGTTTTTGGGAGGATAACTTTTGGAGATGGGATGTCCCTATGTTAAACTCGCTGTCTAGTGTAGATGCTGGAGCCGAGGAGGAAGCGGTTTTGTTGAGCATTTTGTGTGATCTGCAGTCGGTCAGGGGTATGCAGGATAAAGTTGGGCTGCCAAATGCCAATAAACAATATTATGTTCTGTCATTCTACAAACTAATAATGCAGGTGGAGCCTTTGGATCAGATTAACGAATCAATCAAGGAAGTAATTGCATTACTGTGGGAAGTAAAAGTTCCATCGAAAGTCAAAATTTTTATTTGGAGACTGTTGTTTGACAAGCTGTCCACCAGGCATCAACTCATTCGAAGAAATATCATACCAGATTCAATGGAGAATCATTGCCCTTTCTCCACGGTTAGTGAAGAGAAAGTGTTTCACTTATTTTTTAACAGTCACACTGCTGTTTCAGTTTGGGATCATGTGTTGCTTTGGCTGGATAAAGAGAATTCGAGGTTGAACGATACCACTGAGAATTTTTTGCTATTTTATAAGGCTCTTAGTGGTAGTTGAAGGATAGAAAAACACTTAGAAAGGGGGGGTTTGAATAAGTGTGACTTCAAAAACTTGTAAGATAAAAACAATTAACACAATTATTTTTATCCTGGTTCGTTGTTAACGAAACTACTCCAGTCCACCCCCTTAGAATGATTTACCTCAACCGAGGATTTAATCCACTAATCCAACTGATTACAATGGTTATCCACTTGGAGACCTTCTAAGTCTTCTAGAGTCTACAAATCACAACTTGATCACTCTAGGAACCTTTTACAAACAATGTAAATTAATGTTTACAAGAGTAAGATTGCTCTAATAAAGTTGTAATCACAACAGTGATATTTCTCTTAAGTTCTAAGCTTAACGCTCACTAAATATTACAAGAGTTTGTGAGGTTGAAGATGAAGTTCGTAAGATTTGATTTTGACAGCGTTTCAGTATTATGCACAAGTGTTCTACTTTGCTTCTGATCAGAACTTCTATTTATAGGCGTTGAGAGGAAATGACCGTTGGGAGCATTTAATACTTTGCGTGAATAGTACAGCTCTGCATTTAATGTTTCACACTTTTGTCAACTACCTCGAGCCTTGCTTTTCCTGCTTTTACTGACTTTGTCTTTTGTAGCTTCTAACGTTCCTTTTGTCAGTCAGAGATTAGACGTTTCAGCCTTTCATCTTGTACTTTCTTCTGGACTCAGATTTTGTGTATAATAACGTTTGAATATCAGAGTCAACAACTTGGTGCAGAGCATCTTCTTGTCTTCTGACTTTGAAGAGCTTGAGCGTGATACCAATCAGAACTTCAGTGCTTCTACTTCTGACTTCGTTCTTCTGATGCATTCAGTTCATGTTTTGATTCTGTTTGACCATCTTCTGATGTCTTGCCAGAGCATGTCCTGATGTAGTCATCCAGAACCTTCTGAGTCAGTGCTTCTGAGAGCTGATTTATGCATACTCTTTATGTATTTCCTGAAATGGAAATGCAAAGGATTAGAGTACCACATTATCATATTGTTTACGGTGATTTCCGGTAAACAACCGCTAGTCTTCCAAACTATAATAAATATGATTTGGTTACTTGCAGGATCGACTAGATTGATCCTAGGACACATAGTCAAGAAGATTGCTATCAATGTTTGTTCTGACCATATTCATTATTAGTCTTCTTCAATAAGCGTTGTTCGATTAACAGAACAAATAGTCTCGACAATCACTTTGTTATATATAAATATGACTTCATCGAAGTGACATGACATAAAAATTAAAAGGACAATTGAAACGTAAAGAATCTTAAACTGCAGAAATATAAAAGACTTTGAAAGTAAATAACGTGAAAGTAATTCGAAAGTAAATGACGTTAAAGTAAAGATGCAGAAACATAAATGGCAAGAAATAAACGAAATGCAGTAATTCTGAAAGATAAAAACAAGAAGATAATACACATGTATTAAAATGGTGGTGTCATACGTACATTTTCTCAGCGAACTCTTTCTCTTAACGCTTGATACTTGAGTAAATATGTGAGTGATTTGTACAAAATGAACACACAGAATCCTAACACTAAGACTCCTATTTATACTAGTTTCGACCTTAACGGTCCTACACTAATCTGCTGCCACGTTTCTCATCAGAACTTCCAGCGAAGCCATCTGTTGTTGAACGGTTACGAAACCGTCTTCGAATTTCAAATCTTCCCGCCTGAGTCCATCTTCGACGCGTGGCAGTGTATTAAACAAACACTACTAAAAAACACGCTAAGTAGTAATACTTGAATACATATTCTATGAATTTTGTCTAAGCCCCGAAGACATATGCTTTCATTAATCTTTCAGCGTTCACTTATCTTCATCGAACTTAGAAGTCTTTATTTTTCCGATGCATGACCATCAGTAGCCATTTTTTAAGGGATGGCCATCAGTAACCATCTTTCCTTCGATTCTCAACTCCTTCGAAGGATAAACAACATAAAACGAAATCTTCAGCTAACAAATTGCCCCCAATAAATGCCTGTTTCGAGAATCAACAGAAATAGGCGTTTCTTGCCATTATAAGATTTCGTTTTTATGATCCTTGAAAGTTCCAAGACTGCTGACTAGCGTCATAATCACTGATAACACTGTTTCCGAGACGTCTTGTCATTTTCAAAGATGTCTTCTCATAACCTACATTCCCACGTTTTAACCTTACTTCCTGATCATTACTCCTACATACTAGGAGTGAAGCTAACTCATTCGACCGCCGTTGGATTAAATCACCAGCCGCCACGTGTCTCTCGAGTTTTACCCAAAAGATTTAAAAAGGTTTCCGTTAAACCTTTAAATACTTGATCTTGTGTCTCTATACCGCCTTTCATTCATCTTCTTCACCAAAAAATTTAAACATCTTCACTCTTTTCAGAATCTTGTTCTTTTAATAAAAAATTTCTTCATGGCTTCATCTTCAAATGTTCTTCAACCCGCTTTGAAGCTCCAATCAACGACACGTTCTGGGGAACGAGAGTTCGTTCCAAACCCTAACACTGAAGAGATACGCGCTATTTACGCTTCCCAGGTAATCATTCCCTTTGAACTCTCTGGAAAAACTCTTGCCTTTATGGGTCCGTTACCGAGTGAAAATATCCAATCTATGAATAAGTTTTTTCCTGCTTACTACAAGACTAGACCATTAGTTAGCAAAGTTAAGATAGATGAAGACGGTCGCTCTCCTTTAGGCAAATCTGCTAATATTGAGGAAACTTCAACCGCAGTCCCTGTAGCTTTAAACAAAATTAGGTTAAACTATATGACCAATTCTGTAAAAGTGTTTAGGTCAATCCCTTTAGCCAAAGATCCTGACTTGTACTATGCCTGGCTAGAAAGGGTAGAGAAACAAAAAGGATCCTTCTGGAAAGCATTAGGAATATATGATTTGATTCAACTGTCAAGAACGGGTTTAGAATACAACCAACCCATGCTAGTAGCAGCGGTTCATTTTTGGGATGCTTCTCACAACACCTTCCATCTCCCATGTGGAATGGTTACCCCCACGCTTTTCGACGTGGCCGCTATTACAGGACTTCGACCAACTGGTGAAACCTTCGACCCCAATGAAATGGATGATGACACTATTGGTTTTAACGATTCGCAAGTCACTTATACGGCATTCATCCAGAAGCATCATATTACCACTGAAGCGACAGTATCTGATGAAGAGCATATTGCTTTTCTAGCATTATGGCTTTCACGATGTGCCTTTTGTTCAAGGTCTATCCAAGTTGCGAAAAGGTACCTTTGCATGGCTAATCAATTGCATGCTGGGAAAAAGCTCAACTTCAGCCAACTACTTCTAGGGTCTCTTTATGAAAACCTTAGTGAAGCTGCAAACCTTACCAAGAATTTCAAATCTGGTAGTTTACTTTACGCTGGTCCTTTCTGGCTATTGCAATTGTGGCTTAATGCTACATTCGAAACTCATCTTCCCTTTCGAGGAGATGTCAATGAGGAGGACAGCATAATCAAAAATCGAACTATAGAGGGGACCAGGTTAGCTTACCTAACTCCAAAAGAAGAAATGGGAAAGCTTCATGAACATTTCCTGGCGTATTCGATGATGTTTGCTCGGCGTGACCAGTTCGATCCTTCTATGGCCCCATTTGTACACAGAACGATAGGTCCTGAATGGTTTACTCGAAAATTTCCACCAACATCTCAGGATCAACAAACTGAATCTATGGAAATTTGGGAAGCCTTTCTGACCCCAAGATTGTTTTCCCACCGTCTTCGACCATCAAAGGGTCAATGTATCCTCATGTGCTATCAACCGAATTTGGTCTCAAGACAATTTGGGTTAACTCAAATAACACCCAAGTGCTTATATGAGAAAAGAAACCATATGTGTTTCCACACTTTGTATTTGACTGAAGAGGAATGTGAACAAAAAATCGACAAATATGTTGACGTCACCAATCTTTCTCCTATTCCTTTTGAACCTTCTTTTTACTCTACACCAGATTTTCATCAATGGTGGACAGAGTATTATAGCTCTCAAATTTTTGATGCTGATAACCTTGCTCAGGAACTAACTGCAGCTTTCAATGATGTGCAGGAGAACTTCCAAAAAGGTACTTCCACTCATATTAAAGAAATCCAAGCTTTTCAAAAATTCTTTGAAACTATCTATAGGCCTGATGATCTTAGTCGGACTGTTCGTGAGGCTGCAGTTACTTTGCGCGAAAAGTTTTCCGCCAAACTAAATAAGTTGAAATTGCCCCCGTATGTTCGACCAGAACTACGTTATGAAGTGGCTTTCAAACTCAATCCTCCAAAATTCCCCCCACTACCAAGTGCTGATTTTGGTGTGGCTCTAAGTCCTCCTTTCCCAGACTGGTTCGTGTGTGGGAATGCTCTCAAAATTCTTCAAGAGAGTACCAAAAAACGCGCTGAACGAGTGGTTCCGACTAAGCATACCTTGGATACTTTCAAAGGACATCTTCATATAGATCTTAAACATGTTCGTGTCCTGACTCCAATACCTGAAGGTCTGGATTAAGGCAATCTTTTCGACTGACTTATCTTTTCTTTATTGATATACTGATTTCAGTCTCAACTACAGCTGTTGCACGAAGGAGGAAAATCAAGGAAGCTTCTGCCCCAAAAGACTCTGGGACATCCAAAAGCAATAAACCAAGTGGGAGTGACTCCCTCGTCACCGATAAGAAGCCCACGGTACATACTTATCTCATACTCTCAATCTTGTACAATACGTGATTAGTATTCATCTTTCTCATTTTCCACTTGCCAGAGTTCGAAACCCCCAACGGGTTCGAAGCGTAAAGCTTCTTCGACCACTGGTTCGGATGGCGAAGATAAATCCCCTCCTCAAACTAGACAAGGACAGAAGAAGAAATACAAAGCTGTTACCCCTTCGAGAAAAGGGAGAAAGGCAAGTCCTTCCAAAGCTGTTTCTCCTGGTGATAAAGCGTCCTCTGAAGAGTCTCCTTTGAAAGCTGCTAGTAATGCTTTCGTTGTGGAAAGCCATAATTCAAGTCCAGACAATATTCCTCCCAAGGTACTTTGGGTTTGTCCCACATATTATCTTGTGATTTTAACTAAATAATTGTACTGACACTTTACCTTGTTATTGCAGGATGATGCTGGCACTGCTACTTCCGGTTTTAAAGACCCTGGCCTCACCATTGATGTTGACAAACTTTATGGTAGTTGTCAAACTCTAACTTTCGTTAACTAAACTCTTCAAAAGTTTATTTATTTTTGAATAACTTTGCTCTGTTTAACATAGGTACCTCTCAAAATCAAACTCGCGTTCTTTCACCAGTCTTCGAAGACGTTAGGCCAATTGCTACCATATTGCCTACTGAACCAGTCGAAGAAAGCCACTCTACTGACGAATCCCCACCTACCCATCAAGGCAAAAATTTGGAAGAGGATCATCCATTCTCAGGCAGCGATAATGTGAATCAGCAATCACATGGCAACGAAGATTCCGCATCGGAGAAAGATGCTATGGAAGAAATTTCTCAGCCTGAAAAACCAGTTTCTCATGGAACTTCAACTCTTGACGCCAAAACCATTCATGAGACAACTTCGACGCCTGCCCCTGCAAAGCTTACTCCTTCAGAGCTTGAACAACTTAAGCAAACTGATCCTCTCAGTTTCTTAAAGGCCATTATGAATGTGAATACTCCTTCGCCTCCGGAGCTTAATGTCTCAGCAACTGCTACTGCAGACTCTAGTGACAAGGAAGATATTCCCAGTCTTCTTCGACAAATAAAAGAAAGATTCTTTGGGGTCAATCTTGTAGATGTTCTCAATCGGGACCCTATTAAGAGCCACAACTTAAATCAACTTCTAAAGAAAGTAGATTTGCTCCAAGTTTCCACAGAAGTTTCAGAGGTAATTGTTCTGCTGGGCTCTCTACTCGAGCAACTCCAAGCTAACATCCTTCGAAGGCAAAACGTCGAAAAAGAGTTATCTGAGAAAAAGGCCTCTCATGACTCTTCATGGAATTTTGCTATGGACGCAACGAAACAAGGTGAGGCCCTCAGGCTCAAACATTCAGGAAATCAGAAGGCCATTGATGATTATGAGACGAAAATCAGCTCTTGGAAACAAGAAATCAAGGTACTCGAGGGCAAGATAAAGGAGGCTGAAAATTGTCAAGCAGTCCTACAAAAGTCTAATCAACAAGACTTGCTCGAAGTGGTGCAGTCAGGAATGAAACATTTCGAGGCTGCACAAAAGTTAGTGCCAGAAATCGAAAAGTTGAAGAAACACCGGGCACTAATTGAACTTCGCATGTCTTCATGGGAGACTCAATATTTGAAGATCAAAAAGGATCTCCCTGAGGATTTCAACTAAATGTTTTCGATCTTGTTACTTATTGCACCTTTATTTTGTAATCGAGGCCACTGTAGACATATAATATTTGTACGCTTGACTTTCTTTTATCTCTATCATATTTGCCATTGTTGATTTAGCAAATCTTTCAATTTCTTGTCAAGATATATCTTTAGATTTCCTACAGTGCTTTTATTAAATGCAACATGTAGAACCTGAACATCCTTCGCAGCACTTTTGCCTCTAGACTTGACGTTTCCACTTCTTCTAGCCATAATCATTATTAAAAGTGACGTCACTTTCTCCAAAACGTCGGTTTTCAGACGTGCGTGCATCAGTTTTAATGATTACTTCTCAACTTCCAAGGGCGGGAAACGGCGGAAGCCATAACTCCTTTCTTTGGAAAACCAACCGCAGTCCAATCACTCATTGGCAATTAAAATCCACCCTTCAGTATTCCCCTTCTATAAAAGGGTCCAATATCACCTTTATTTCTCATTCATGCGTTTTCTCTCCAAACTAAACACAGAAAAAAGAAAACACACAACTTCTCTTTCAGAACAACTTTCTTACCTTGCAATGGCTGAACCTCTCTTCTTTAACGACATCAAAGCCCTCATTAGAGGCGAGTTCAGACTCTCTGAGGATGAACTTGTTCGCCATTTCATCAACATCGAAACCTTGTTTGTTAACCAGGAACTAGACTTCTACTTTGAGGAAGTCCTGGAGGGTGCTATTTACCCCAACATGGTGGCAGAATTCTGGATGAATGCGTCTTTACGCATAGACCCTGAAGGTAGGACCACCATTGATTCTGTTATTCGACACGCTCGTCTCAGCATTACTCCCACCACTATTGCTAATCTAATAAGGTGCAATAACTCTGGTGAAACTTTTGATGACAACAGTTTCAACATGACTACTCATCTTATGCTGAGAGCTCTTGTGGATAATGACCGCTTCAGTGCCAAAGTCATCAGGATCTGGCACAAGATGCTCGTGGGGAACTTCCAACCTCGGCGGATTAACGAAAATGACATCATGGTTGAAGACTTGGAGTTTATCCTCTGTGGTCTTCGAGGGAAGAAAATTAACATCCCTTTGATGATCTTCAAGGGACTTGTTAAAGCTGTCTCTGCCGGTGTTGACCGTCGAGGGGTTGTGACTTGTCTTCCTTACGGGAGACTTCTTAGCTATATTTTCCTTAAGAAAGGCGTAGTGAGAAGGATGCGTACTTCTGGAGCCATGGATATGTTCGAGGCTGAACCTTCTCCCGTGTTGTCTTTGGACAATTTAAACCAAAGGATTGACTAGCAAGTTTTTTACCCTAGGTTTAATCTTTTTATATATTTATGCCTTCCTTCTTTTGTAACTTCAGATCCTATTCTGTGGATCTTTTTGTAATGAATGTATTCCCATGCTTGAAATGAAAAAGAATATTTTAGTGTCTTCTTTGCTTTTTCTTTCCATAATTCTTCCTGATTGTGAAGCCATTTTGGTGCCTGACCATTTTGGCTTTTCGTAGTACCCTAGGTATCTACGTCTTTGCAATCCTTACTTCGTGCATACTTGGTTTATATCTCTTCAAATATTTCCCGTTTACTCTCAAGATCCTATGATCTTCTACTAATTCTTCGATTTCATAAGCATTGTTCGAGAATACTTTTAAGATTCGAAAGGGTCCTTCCCAATGTGGGGACCATTTACCAAGTGCCTGATTCTTTCGATCTATAGGCAAAATAACTTTCCAGACTAAGTCATTATTAACAAAAGTTTTACCTTTCACTTTTTTATTATAAGCTCTGGACACTCTTTCCTTTTGCCTTTTTATCATTTCCAGCGCTCGAAGTCTGTCTTCGTCCAAATCTACTAACTCATTCATCATCAACTCCCAGTATACATTGGGAGGAATGTCTGCTTGTCTTTGTATCCTTACTGATTGCAAACATATCTCAATTGGAAGAACTGTGTCATGTCCAAACGTCAACTGGAAAGGAGTTGTATTCGTAGCTTCTTTTGGAGATGTTCGACAAGCCCAAAGTGCTTGATCTAAAGTCTTATGCCAATTCTTGGGTCTCTTTCCTACATGCTTCTTGATAAGACCAATTATTATTTTATTTGCTGCTTCAACCTGTCCATTTGCTTGGGCATAATAAGGTGTAGAAGTAAATAGCTTGAAACCTATTTCTCTGGCAAAATCTTGCATTTTTCGTCCAGTAAAGACTGATCCCTGATCAGTTGTTATACTTTCTGGGATTCCAAATCTATATATAATGTGTTTCTGAATAAACTCAATCACCGCCTCTTGATCCACATTTGCCAGTGGTATTGCTTCAACCCATTTTGTGAAATAGTCTATTCCTACCAAAATGTATCTTTGCCCTTTGGATGACTTGGGGTGAATCTCTCCAATCAAATCTAGTGCCCATCCCCTGAAAGGCCATGGTTTTACTATTGTACTTAGTTCGTTTGCTGGAGCGTGTTGGATACCTGCATGTTCTTGGCACTCTTGGCACCCTTTCGCGAACTCTATACAATCCTTTAGCATCGAAGGCCAATACATCCCATAACGAAACAAGAGCCATTTCATTTTGTGCCCTGCTTGATGTGCACCACATGCTCCACTATGTACGTTCGACAGAGCCAAGTATGCTTCTGCTTCTCCCAAGCATTTCAACAATACCCCTTCCGGAGTTTTCTTGAACAATTCATTTCCCATCAAAAAATATGACAGGGCTCTATACTTGATTTTTCTGTCTGTATCCGTCGAAGGATTTTTTAGATAGTTAATAATTGGATTCCTCCAATCTGTGTCAGCCAATGAATCTATATTTAGTACCTCGAATTGTTCTTTATTGGCATAACCCAATTGTGAATCTTCCAGATCACTTGGCGAAAGTTTAGTAAACATTGCTCTTCCTCTTACTTCAATCAATTCTTGCAACTTTTCTTTTGATACTTTATATCCCGAAGCTAATTGAGCCAAGTCGTTTGCTTCCTGGTTATTCGCCCTTGGTACATGTTTTAATTCCACGTATTCGAATTTCTTGAGTAACCTATTTGCGATGATAAAATACATGATCAAATTCTCTTTGATGCACTTGTACTCCTTTGTCAATTGTTTGATGACCAATTCGGAGTCTCCTTTAATTTCGACTCTGGTTGCCCCCAATTCTAACAAAGCCTCAAGTCCAGCAATTAAAGCCTCGTATTCAGCTTCGTTATTGGAGCATGATGGACCTTCGATTTTATACTTGAGCTTTGTTGGAATTCCATCAGGAGAAATTATCAACATTCCAATACCAGTTCCCTCTCTATGCGTTGAACCATCGAAATATAACTTCCAAGGTTTCAAATCTACACAATGCTGATGATTCTCAACCACCGCATGGTCAACAATGAAGTCTGACACAATCTGACCTTTCATTGCCTTGAGAGGCTGAAATATTACTGAATATTCAGTAAGGGCTAAAGCCCATTTGCCAATTCGACTATGTAGTATTGGCTTAGATAACATATGTTTAATAACATCATAATGAGATGAAACGTAAACATCAACTGGTTTTATATAATACTTGAGTTTGATACAGGAGAAATACAAACAAAGGCAGAGTTTTTCTATATCAGTATATCTAGTCTCTGCATCATTGAGTACTCTACTTAAATAATAAATGGCTCTTTCGATGCCATTCTCATCCTCGTGTGCAAGCATGCTGCCTATTGTTTTATCTGATGCTGAGATATATAGGCGCATGTGCTTCTTCCCATTTGGGGGAGATAGAATTGGTGGACAAGTCAAGTATTGCTTTATCTGATCGAAAGCTTCTTGATGTTCAGCACGCCATTCGAACTTCCCTTGCTTAAGCCGAAGTAGAGGTGAGAAAGCTTGCGTGCGTCCACTTAAGTTAGAGATAAATCTTCTTAAGAAATTTATCTTACCCAACAATGATTGTAATTCTTTCTTCGTGGAGGGAGACTTGGTCTCCATAATGGCTTTTGTCTTGTTTTGGTTGATTTCTATCCCTTTTTTGTGGACTACGAAACCCAAGAAATCTCCTGCCTGCACAAAGAAAGCACATTTAAGGGGGTTCATCTTCAAGCCATATTTCCTCATTCTTTCGAATGATTGGCTCAGATGATCGAGATGACTCATACCCGAGGTAGATTTTACCACAATGTCATCTATATACACTTGCATGAATGTTTCTATGAAGTCGTGAAATATAGAATTCATTGCTCTTTGATAAGTTGCCCCTGCGTTTTTTAAACCAAAAGGCATCACAACCCATTCGTAAGTGCCTATTGCTCCTGGGCAACGAAATGCTGTCTTGGATACATCATCTTCTGCTATAAAAATTTGATTGTATCCCGAATATCCATCCAACATGCTCAAATACTCGAACCCTGCGGCCGAGTCTACTAGCATTTCTGCTATAGGCATGGGATACTCGTCTTTAGGAGTAGCTGCATTAAGATCGCGAAAGTCTATGCATACTCTTAATGAGCCATTCTTTTTAATTACAGGTACTATATTAGCAATCCACTCAACATACCTTGTAGTTCGGATAAATTTGCACCGTAAGAGTCTTTCGACCTCTGCTTTAATCTTCGAGTGAATTTCTGGCGCGAATCTTCTGGGAGTTTGTTTTATTGGCTTCTTCCCTTCTTTTATTGGTAATTTCAATTCGACTAAGTCTCTTTCGAGACCAGGCATCTCATCATAATCCCAAGCAAAACAATCTCTATTGTCTTTCAACATTTTGATGACCGTTGCTTTCAATTCTGGTTCTAGTTTCGCGCTGATATATGTTATTCTCTTTTGATCATTGTCTCCAAGATTGACTTCTTCAAGTGGATCTTGGGCCAACATCTTTATGTTCGACGCCATCGGGTCTTTTTCAAATCCCAACGGTTCTTTGTCGTATATTGCATCTAACCTTTGACTTGGTTCTTCTCCTATGATCTCTCCAACTGGACCCGTATCTTCATGGAGTTCGAAACTCGTACGTATTTCCAATTCTGATATTCCTTCTTTGGTTAGGACTGTATTTATCTTTGCATTTGATAGTTCGGCTTCGAGAGCCGTTTTTCTTTTGTTCTCGGCCACATAGGCCGAAATCTTTTCGAAGAACGCAGACTCAGACATGATTAATGTCATCGTCCCAGCCCGTTGGCCGTACTGCTGGATAATTCTCCGATGTTGCTGGATCTGGTGGACCATCCATGATCTCCCTATCCCATTGGAATCCATTTGGGTGTAAAGTTAAATAGTACATTGCATTTTTGTTTGGGGTATACATTTCTTCAGCAGCATGACAAGGGCCTATGTTTGCCAAGTTCTTGTCGAAGTTGTTTTTGTTCACCTGGTTGACCTCAGCCATGTAATAACTCTGATCACCTTCGATATTCTCCACTATACCATCTTCTCTCCAAATTGTCACCCTCTGATGCATGGTTGAGGGTACAGCCGCTACTCCATGAATCCATTCCCTACCAAGCAAAAGGTTGTAGTTTGCCTTTGCTGGTATAACCATGAACATGGTTGGCCTGGTAACTGAGCCTACAGTCAAATTGACTTGAACAACTCCCAGAGTTTGTCCTATTTTGCCTTCGTAGTTAGATAAAACCATGTTATGTGGCCTTATATCCGTATCGAACATACCAACTCTTTTTAGCATGTATTGAGGCATTAGGTTTACTGCTGCTCCCCCATCAACTAGGACTTTATTTATGCCCACGTTCTCAATCTTAGCCCTGATATAAAGTGGCTTCAAATGATTTCGCATACCCTCATCAGGCCTTTCGAAGAAAGCATTCTGTTCTTCTACTGCACCGTTATTCAGCACATAGTAACACACAGGTCTGTGTTTTGCCATTTCTTCAATATCAGCCTCTTCACAGTCTTCTACTTCAGTTTCCTGATTAAACTCGTGAGGGAGTACCGAGACAACATTGCAATTCAAGTTTATAGATGACACTCCATCAGAGTCAAAATCATTTGTCATTCTATCCTCTTCTTTCCAAGAATTTGAACGCATTTTGTCCTCTTCATCCAAGAGTTTTTCAGCTTCGAATAGTCTGCGTTCCACCGGAGGTTTGTTCGACTTTGCCCCCTGGTATGGGACTTGGTTGCTACTAGAGTCTCCAGCTTCTCTTGGCCTGTATTCCTTCTCAGCCTTTTTTATTCTCTGATGCCTTCTCCACTGGGACCGAGACATAGGATTTTTTCCTTTATAATTCTCCAACCGATACGCCTCTCGATTTGACCTTTGAAATTGTTTCCTATATGCCATTGCAGTTCTACCACCTTGGTCCCAACTTCGCCATTTGTTGGTTCTTGCATCAGCTTGTACCCACCTATCCCTGGGTGCATTTGCAGGGACTTTGAACGTCACCCTTCGAGTCCTAGGATGTGGGCTATCAGGCCTCTTTGTTGGAGTCCAAATGTCGAAACCGTACAGGTTGGGACGCAACTCCTGAGTTTCTTGACTCATGTAGCAATACACACGTTCGAATGATCGTGCTAGCATTTCGTCATAGACTGCCCCACATCTTGGGCAGAGAGCAACTTCAGTGTTTTCTTTGTGGCATCTGACCAAAAATTCTACCAAGCTTTCCTCCATCTTTGGGTACAGTTGCAGTAGGGGATTTGGCTCTCTTCCCGGGTGTTCCCACCTTTCGCGTCGAACCCTTTCGAAGTTGGCTTCGACCCTTCGATTCAGCATGATCGAACACCTTGGACACATCCATTGCTTACCACCATTTCTCTCGTGGCAATTCCAGAGATATTCTTTGAGGCTTTCATTTCTTGGAGGCACTTCGATGCCCTCATTTTTCCTCGTCAGCCATGTCTCTAGTTCGCCAAATTCAGACGCTGGTCGTCTGGCGCTAACCATGTTGACCGCTGCTGGAGGTACTTCAGAAATCTGGATTTTCTGGAGTTTCATCCTGAGGTCTTCAGTGGCCTCGCTGTTTTCTTCCTTCGAGGCTTCAGTTATTTCTGCCTTGGAAGATTCTTCAACATCAGTATTGAAGATTATGTCACTATTTAGGCTTTCAGTAGCCTGCTTTCCATTGAACATTGCTTTAGTCTCCTCAACCTCGATTTCAGAAGCCTCCACCATGTTGATATCTTCTACCTCGCAGAGGCTAGCGTCAGCAATGTTTAGGGGATTGGTATCGACCCTCATATGACTCTTGGTCTTGTCAGCAAACTTCAACCTTCCATCATTGAGAGCATTTTGAATTAGATCCCTGAAAAGAAAACAATGAGAAGTTTTATGGCCTAAAAACCCATGATATTTACAAAAACCTCTTTTCTTCCGTTGTTCCAACGGAGGAATTTTTGAATTTGGAGGTAGTATCATTTGGCCATCTTTTACCAATAAATCAAATATTTCATCACACTTGGTAATGTCGAATGTATAAGTTTTCTTAGGGAACCTATCATTCTTATCGTTTTCTACTGGATTTTTTCCATTAGCCAATTTGTTTACGGTGATTTCCGGTAAACAACCGCTAGTCTTCCAAACTATAATAAATATGATTTGGTTACTTGCAGGATCGACTAGATTGATCCTAGGACACATAGTCAAGAAGATTGCTATCAATGTTTGTTCTGACCATATTCATTATTAGTCTTCTTCAATAAGCGTTGTTCGATTAACAGAACAAATAGTCTCGACAATCACTTTGTTATATATAAATATGACTTCATCGAAGTGACATGACATAAAAATTAGTAGGACAATTGAAACGTAAAGAATCTTAAACTGCAGAAATATAAAAGACTTTGAAAGTAAATAACGTGAAAGTAATTCGAAAGTAAATGACGTTAAAGTAAAGATGCAGAAACGTAAATGGCAAGAAATAAACGAAATGCAGTAATTCTGAAAGATAAAAACAAGAAGATAATACACATGTATTAAAATGGTGGTGTCATACGTACATTTTCTCAGCGAACTCTTTCTCTTAACGCTTGATACTTGAGTAAATATGTGAGTGATTTGTACAAAATGAACACACAGAATCCTAACACTAAGACTCCTATTTATACTAGTTTCGACCTTAACGGTCCTACACTAATCTGCTGCCACGTTTCTCATCAGAACTTCCAGCGAAGCCATCTGTTGTTGAACGGTTACGAAACCGTCTTCGAATTTCAAATCTTCCCGCCTGAGTCCATCTTCGACGCGTGGCAGTGTATTAAACAAACACTACTAAAAAACACGCTAAGTAGTAATACTTGAATACATATTCTATGAATTTTGTCTAAGCCCCGAAGACATATGCTTTCATTAATCTTTCAGCGTTCACTTATCTTCATCGAACTTAGAAGTCTTTATTTTTCCGAAGCATGACCATCAGTAGCCATTTTTTAAGGGATGGCCATCAGTAACCATCTTTCCTTCGATTCTCAACTCCTTCGAAGGATAAACAACATAAAACGAAATCTTCAGCTAACACATATACAAAATTCATATATAATGTTATCATCAAAACACAGAATATTGATCAGAACAAATCTTGTTCTAACAGTAGTTGTGGGAAAAATAAGGAAAGCATAATTTGGATGGATACCACATGAAACATTTGGAAAATGAGAAATGATTGGTTATTCAATGTAGATGAAGGGGATGTTTGTGAAATTGTGTTCAATATTAAACTGGTTTCGTGGCTATGGTTGGCAATAGATAGTAAGAATTATAAGGTGTGTTCTTTTTATGAATGGTGTAAATGTCTATTGAATTTCCTTTAGTAGACTTGTCTGTGTGTTAGTTCTTGGTTGATGTTGTATTTGGGTTGAGTATCCCTTATGTGTGTGTGTGTGTATATATATATATATATTATAAAAAAGATTATGACATGCACACCATATTAAAATATTTAAGTAGGATTAGATTATATAAATTTTGGGTTTGCTTACTATGGAAAGCTTTGGAATTAAAATAAATAGATGAGGAGAATTAAAAAAAAAAGTGCAATTATAAGTGAAAATATATATATAAAAATTCGGTAGATGAGTATTGTGGAGTATAATGCGACCCATTTTAAAATATTTGAAGAGTTTTGTAAATATTTATAAGATGTAGATGAGTTATTTAATCAATTGAAAAGAGTGAAAGAATATAAAAAAATTGAATAGATCTCATTTTAAAAAATTCGGTTTGATGGATCTGAGAATATTTTTTATGTGTGTTTGTTTTTTATGTACCATTAATTTTCAACATATTTTTTTCAAACAAACATGTTTATATTAAAACACAAGCAAGTACAATTAGGATTGGATAAAACTCAAACCCTAATGCCCGAATTAAGGAAATTTCTTTGTAGACCCCCCTATGGGGAGAACGTCCAGCGAAAACCCCATAATACCTCTGCTTCGGAGATGCATCTCCGAAGTTTTGTTTTCTTTCAAATTTTCTCAGAATTCGGAGATGTATCTCCGAAAACATCAATTGGGGGGTGTTTTCGGATATGCATCTTCGAAAACACCAATTTCACATTTTTTGCTGTTTCGGAAATGTATCTCCGAAATATGCAGAAACCTATTTGTTTTTTGTTTAAGATTTACAATATTTAGTCCCGTATTCTATTTTAAACGACAATGCAAAAAGCAATGCTTAATGTAAATAGTGCTTGATATAAACTAAATATAACACGCAAATTGGAATAAAATACTAATAATATATATATATATATATATACATATATATATATAAATAGTGTACGGAGATGTCAAAATAATACAACCCGAATACGAAAAAGTCAAGACTAGAAAATAAAGAGGCAACAGCTAGTGGGTATGCCTAACCCTAACGCCCTGGGACATCCTCTGCCTGGTATATGCCGCCGCACCGCTCGCGTCACCGACCATCCTCTCCACGACTACAATCGCCTCTGGACCGCCCTACGCGATGATACCTCGGTCCATTGCTTCCTGCCCAAGCATCTCTATCCTCTGGCATATCGGTAGGAGATCAGTGGCGTGGTCATCCTCAGCCTGCTGGTTCTCCAAGATCTCCTCATATGCTGGCCTAGGAAGTCCGGGAGCGTCGGGTGTTATCAGAGGATGTGACACCCGACAGAACCATGTCACATACCCCTCTACACAATGCCACTCCTGGGTGGCCTGCATACGCCGATACTCCTCCAGGACCAAATAATGCGCCCAGTCCTCAAATATAGCAGTGAGCTCCACTCGGGTAACTGTGTCGGGAGTAGCCTCAAACGGTGACCTCGGTATCATCTGCACACGTCCAAACTGCCTCATGCACCGCTTCGGAAGATACCTCACCATGGTTTAGGCCCCGCATGCCAACCAGCCAGAGTATAATGCGATGCAATTAAATGGGACAACAACAGTGTAGTCAATGAATGGCGTCCAACGAATGTCATCGTGAGTTGTGCAGGTGAGGTACCCGCGATATGGTCCCACTGCGTTGTTCCCCCTTTGGAAAACGTATCAGGCGGCCCTGAGAAAAGCGTCATCGTACGGAGGATCAATGGCGAAGCCGTGGATGTGGGGGAAGTAAGAGATGATGCAGCCCTAAAACACAAATACGATAATGTATTAAAAATAAATACGAAGCATAAATAAATGTGAAATAATTAACAAAGAAACGTACCATCAGAAGTGAGCAAGATCCAGTCAACTTCCTGGTCCTCTAGTTGGAGGCTTCATTCAGCTTCTGGTATAGGTATACCAAAATAGCTGACCCCTAGTTCCACTGGTTAATGGTACTCAGGTCGATAAAGTAGTGGAGATATGTCATGTCAACATAGTTTTCACCCATGAGGAACCAGGCTCATCCATATGGACGAATACTCGTACTCGACCCCGTCCCTGTGTCGCTGCTAGTTATGACGCCGCTCGCGTCTAGCTAACGCTGCCTGGGTCTCTCTGCTCTGTTTGAGTCGTGCGGGGTTTCCTGCCATATTCCTGAACAAAATTGAAATCCATAAGAATGCGAAACAATCAAGAAAATAAAAAAAAAACTTTATGGGTTAATTTCGGAAGTACATTTCCGAAACTGGTCAAGGAGGTGTTTTCGGAAATGCACTTCCGAAACCCCCCTGCGAACACCTTTTTCGCAGAACTTCCAATCCTTGCCGAAAGTGCTTCAAAAAAATTTTTTTACTACCTAAACAACCTCAGTGACATATAATAACTAAACCCTATAACATTTCAATAATTTCTAACAACCCTACTATGCATTTCAATCCTATAGTTGAAGGATGTAAAACTTACAAATTGGAAGCTTTGAGAGTTAGCCTTTGAGTGGTCTTTGAAGGTTGTAGAACAACTTTGGAGAGTGAAGTTTGTGTAGTAGGAACCAGAAATTGAAATATTTTTGAAAGTTTTTGAGTTTTAGGGTAAAATGGAAATGGGGGGAGGCTGTTTTGTATAAACAGCAAAACGCGTATTTTTCGGAAATGCATCTCCGAAATGTTGTTTTCGGAAATGCATTTCCGAAAAAGCTTTTTTAACTTAAAAAAAGTGATTTCGGAGATATATCTCCGAAATCACTCTTTTTTTAACATCGGAGATGCATTTCCGAAATAAAAGGGCATTGTGGGTATTTCACCGCGGGTGACCAAGAAGGATAGGAAGTTTATAAAGAAATTTTCTGAATTAATCCCTAACCTAGCAAGGGCATTTGAAACTATATGCTATTCTACTAAAATATGTTTGTCCAAAATTATATGTCTTTTATAATATCAATAAAACATTGCTATTTTCTTTCTTGTTTTACCATTTATTATTTTTAATTTATTTTTCATTCTAATAATAAATAATTTTTTTGTAAAATATCTCATAATTTTCTCCATATAAATTAAGTATATTTTTTTGTACGAAATTGCCAGAAAAAATTGGGGGAGGAGGCATATTAATTTTTTAGTAAAAACCTGTCTATTTAAACAATTTTATCTATGTATGTTAAACAAGTATTATAACATCAAAGTTCATAAAGAATGATACTTCCTCCAACTTATTATAAGTATCATTTTTGTAATATTTTTTGTTTCAAATTATTTTCTCTTTTAAAATACTAAGACAGCTTATTTAGTTTTTCAAATAAAATACTATTAATTATTATCCAATAAAATATCTTATTAATAAAAAAGTATTCTATTAAATTAAATTTATTATATCATTAAAAATAAGTGAATTAATTATTTTTAAGAATACTCAAACAAGTTAAAGGTTTTGTCATAATCTAAAAAGTTGGGGGCTCGAGTTGAATATTTAAAGTTCTATCAGAGTTTCGTTAGGGTTTTGTTGTTCACCATCACCAACAGTTTCAATGTACATGGAAGTGTGTGTCTTTTCTGAATCCATCAATTTATATTCCAATGGAGAAAAATGCGTGTATAACTCTTTCATACATGCGTTTCAACATGTGGAGGAAGAGGCCGAAATGAATAAACTTCCAAAACATACGATAAATGGAGATTTTGTTTGCATCAAAATTTCACAGGAGGAACATATAGTAAGGGTGTTCATGGATATGGGTCGACCCACGAACCCGCTAACCCAAATCGAACCAATCCATAAATTACTCGAACCCGTTCATTTATAAGTATATCCAACCCACAACAACCCATATAATTTTGGTTCGGGTATCGGGTTTGAGTTTTGCAACCCGCAGATCCGTTGACCCAACCCATTGATGTTACATTAGTAATTTCTTATTTTTTATTATTATTTTAAATAGAAATATAAAATTATTATCTTAGTGCTAACCATAATTTTTCCAAAAAAGCTTTATTCTCCACCAATAATTCTACTAAATCAATGAGTTTACGTAATTCTAAGACTAAATGTTGTTTCTTATTTTCTCTTATATCATTTCTAACTAACGTATTTTATTAAAATAATGTGTCTTGTGAAATTTTATACTATTATCTAATGTTATGTAATGTTGATGAATATTATTAGATATTATATGATATGCTTCATCCATTTTGTATGTTAGAAACGAGTATAAATGTATTGAATTGTGTTACAATATTTTTAAATTAAAAAAATATATTATTTTTTAATTTGAAACACAACCCACAAACCCAACCCAATCTAATCCATAAATGAACTGGTCGGTTCGGGTTGGTTTTGATAATGAAATTGCGGGTTGGATGGCGAACCCAACCCATTAAAGTTTGAATGGGTTAGGTAACAGGTTAGGCCAAACCCGGTCCAACCCAACCCATGTACACCCCTAAATATAAGAAAGGTTTTAAGGAATGCAATAATAACTTACATGGTTGATTAATCATGGGTAAGGGAGAGAAAGCCTTTGACAACCATAGAATTGGAGAAGAAGTTAAATGACGTATGGTTGGGCATGGCGGAGAAGAAGATTGTACTGATAGGAAAATATTTCTTTGAATTTTGATTCAACAATGCAGAAGATAAGGGAAAGGTATAGGCTCTGGGATCTTTTAACCTTAAATCGAGATTACTTAGAATTTCGAAGTGGGGACCAGATTTTACTACGCACACTCAACGACAAACACATGTGCAAGCTTGGGTGAGAATATATGATTTGCCTAAAAAATACTAGAGGCCTCGTATTTTTTTTAAATAGTCAGAGGAATTGGTGTTAGAACAAATTTTTTTTGTACCATATCCTTTAGGATTTAATGATAACAAAGTATTTAAAGAGAACTTGGGTATACTAATGTTTATTCAAGTGAGCAGGATCGTAGATTAAAATCTGTGATAGAAACTAAGTTCCAGCACTGAAAATTGAACATTAAAGAGAAGTTGAAAGAACTAACATATGAAGGTACAAATTTTGAAAAAGTCAACTTCTAAAGACCATAGTCCGAGGAAATTCAACCTCTGAAGATCTAGACTCTGAAGAAGCACTACTACAAAAAGTGATTCTAATGTCGAACGTGAAATGCATCATACCTCGACAAAAGAATCGAAGTAACGAAAGATATCATGAAAAGTATTGATTTAACACATTGATTTTTAAAACACCGAGGTAAAGGGTTGATTATGGCATGGGTTCGAACCCATCTTATGCACTATTATAAAAATGAGGGGTCATTAGCTTTTTTTCAATAAATCTCGTTATAGTGTTTACACGGAATATTAATAAAATAATTTTTTTACAAACTACTTTGTTTATCCAAATTATTACATTTTTTACACAAAAAAAAAAAATAATTGTCCATGAAGATCATGTGTTGGATCTTCAATCCTTTGATATTCTCCAAACCAAAAAAAGGATATTCTCTATGGCTTTTGCTTGCATTTGTTTCTGATATGAACAAAAAAAGGGTTAGACAAATAAATAATTTTCTCCTCAAATAAATACTTTAAAACACAAACCTTATACTCAAATAATCTCCTGCTCTAGCAATCCATTGTAAAGAACTATTCATGACAAACACCCTTGAAAATCTTAAACTCTTCATGATGTTGGATTTTTAAATCCTTGATATTCAAGGGAATATAAAATGATGGGTGCATAATATTCTGGGGAACAAAAAAAGGGTGAGATAAATAAATAAAATGATGTTGCAAGTCTTAAAGTGGAGGATAGTTTCAAGGGCTTTATGATGTTTCACAATGCTTTTATAATGGAAGTTATTTTTGTTTCACACGGATCACTAATGGTAATGTATTGAGCATTGATAGTCATGAAATGGATGACAATGATTTGATTACGGACAAATTAGAACATTTATTTACAAATAAAAATAAAATTAAAATAGAGGTTCCAATGTTCCCTCGGATTTTTGGAAAATCGACGAGTTAGAACATTTATTTATAAATAAAAAATACAATTAAAAAAGTGGTTCCAATGTTCCCTCTATTTTTTTGTAAAACCGACGCGTTTGAACATTTATTTACAAATAAAAAATACAATTAAAAGAGAGGTTAGAACACCGACATGACGCGCATGGATTGGAATCATATCACTAAAATAACAATGATCAGTTATATTCTAGTCGTAACGTCACTTTTGGATTATCAAGGAGGCTTTTGAGCTATCTAAACGTCTGGTTGCGATCTTCAAACATTGTGTCAAAATCTTTTCCTATTTTCAAAGTGCTATTGTTTAAAAAATGTATGCAAATTTGTTGTTTGTTATCAATAAGAAGTATGTAGATTTCAATGATTTCGATCGTTTTGAACTAAGAAAAGCTGTTATCAAACATAGGTTGAATGGTTACTTTCAAATTCTCCATGGCCCCATATACACTAATCTCGTTAAAGAGTTCTGGATGAATGCCTCCGTTGTGCCAACTAGTCATGATGAAGTCATTCAGCCCTATATCAATAGCTCTCATTTCTTCATTACTCCATCACTGATTGCTATGACAATCAACTGTCAAGAGATAGGTAGTTGTGTTGAGCACTATGAAAATAAAAATGTTTACTCAACCCAACTTCACTGAATTTATGCCAAACAAAATAACCTCTCCATTCCAGCTTCTCTACTCCCTATTGCAATTGGTTTCAACTTTTAGTGGCAAATCTCCATCCAAGAGAGAAAGACCTAGAAACGCTTACTTGTTATGACAAACATCTCTTGTTATTCCTCACCTACAACATGAGAGTTAATCTTCCTCTTACCATTTTCAACTTCTTCAAGGAAATGATAAATACTTCTCGGGAGGAAACGACTTTCCTAATACCTTATGGAAGAGTTCTTTCTGAACTTTTCCATAAGTTAGGGATAGTTAGGGTAATGTTGAAGTTGAGTGGACTAAGAAGTTTGAATTTGTTGAGTAGTTTTCTTTGTTGTGTTGTTTTTTTTATTATTATCAATGAAATATTTATTTTTTCTATTATTGTCTATTATTGATAACAAGGTTTTAAATGTGGAAACGAGGCTTTGAAGCGAGGTTCTTATAGCTATATTACCTCGGTTCTCAAGAAAACCGAGATAACAGGTTTACTAATTTTTTAATGGATAAATAAAGGCGCTAAATTATAGATGTGTTACCTCGGTTTTGTATAACACCGACTTAACATGTTGTTTATCTTATTAAAAAAATAAACATTGCGCTCCCAGGATATATCCTCTCAGTTTTTAGCATGTTGGAGATGAAAGTTTCATCAAAAAAAGTGTTATTCGTTGTAGTGAAGTATAGTTCTGAAGATTAAGTCAACATCTGAAGACTTAGAGTCTGAAGGATCAAAAACTGAGACACGGACTCTAAAGACTTAAATTTTGAAGCCACTCAAAGCTCAAGGACCAAGGGAGTTTCTGACAAGTCACTATCAAACTCTAAATACATTTTTTCTTCTTCTAATTATCCTCTTTTGTTCACGTGAAGACTTAGCGAAAATATGCAAAAGACCGAAGGAATACAATTGGTAATTCCTCTTGTAGAAAAGGAGTTTCAAATGGCCTCTAAAAAAACATTAACCATATCAGGAAGCTTTCCAACATCTCCGATGATGCTTCTCTCAAATAATCACTTGTGCATGAAGTCTTCTTCAACGACTCTTTTGTGTTCCTCTATTTAAAGAGCTGAAAATTTGAAGAAAACTACAACATTGTGCCCTGAGAAACAAAGAGCTGCTACTCTGTCAAAAACAAAGCACAAGCTTAAATTAGGAATTCATAGCTCTTGTATATTCTAGAAATTCCTAAGTCTTAGAGTCTTTACATGATGTATTCTGTTAACACCTCTGATTTTACATCAAGTGTAATACTCACACAGTCTTTCTTTCTAAGTTAGATTGTAGAAGTCTCCGACTTGTGTGCTTGAGCATTTGAAGTCTCTTCCTTGTGTGCTTGTACATCTGAAGTCTTTTGCTTATGTGCTTGATCATTGAAAGTCTCTTACTTGTGTGTTTGAGAAAAGGAAATATATTGCTTGTGTGCTTGAGCAATGTGTAATCAGTTGTGATTATAGTGAAAAAAATTTGTAGTACAAGGGGACTGGACTATTCCTGTTTTGTAGGAGGAATCAAGATAATTGCTTGTGTCTTTCGTTCTCTCTTCTTTACCTCTGAACCTTTATTTCGCTGCATACTTCAAATTCTTACTCATATTTTGATCTCGTGTTTAGAATCTGACAAGAGATTTTGAAGATCAAAAAAATATAATATTAACACAATTCAACCCCCCTTCTTATGTTTTTCTCACCTTTAGTTAGCATCAGAGCATGGTGTGTGCATCAACACTCAAAAGTGGTACACAAAAAGATCTTGAGAGAAAAACATGCTTGAAGGAACTGAAACTAGTGGTCACACTCCTACTCATACAAACCTTGTTGTGCCATTTGATTATAGTGCTTAGGGGTGTTCGCGGTGCGGTTTGGTTCGGTTTTGAGCATAAAAGTCATCCTAACCGCGAGATAAAAATGCATGCGGTTCGGTTTGGTTCGGTTGATTTTTAAAAAGTCATCCAAACCAAACCAAACCAAACTAATGCGGTTAGATCGGTTCGGTGGACCGCGGTTTACACTATAAAATAAAAATGTACTAAAATAAAAGGAAAAAAAGAAAGTAATTCAATGTCAATATAATATATGATATTATACCATACAAAAGAAATTATATTACAAGAACAATTATATTACAAGAACAGTAGAGAACTAAAAATACATTATAAATGAAATATATATATTAGATAGTAGAGAATTACATATATATGTAACTCAATACAATACAAAAACTAAGTGGATTATGCCAAAACTTAAGTTAATAAATTAATTATTAAAATTCAAAACGTGAGGTGTGGTTGTGTGCAATTGGATTTGGAAAGATAATAAATTAATGATTAAAATTCAAAACTTAAGTTAAATATGCGGTTCAGTTCGGTTTGGTTCGGTTTAGTGAAATAAAAACCGCAAACCAAACCGAACCGCGCGGTTTAGTCCAAAAATCATCCAAAATCATCCAAACCAAATGCGGTTTTTTGCGGTTTCGGTTTGGATTGGTTCGATTTGCGGTTTTGCTTTTGGATTGGTTCGGATACGATCACCTAGTGCTTCTGAAAGGAACAATTATACTTCTAAACCTCCAACCTTCAGTGGAAATTCCAGTGAGTTTTAATGGAGGAAAATTAAAATGTACACTCACATCATAGGTCTTGATGATGAGTTATGGTATATTATTGAAGATGGTATTAACATTGAAGTAGATGGAGTATGTATGGTGGCTGATAGTAAGAGTCTCACACTTTCTTAGAAAAAAGATATATAGAAAACATCATAAAGTAAGAGGAATCCTAGTAGATGCTCTACCTCATTTTGAGTATCTCAAGATTCTCAATAAATCTATTACTAAACCATTTTTGAGTCTCTTTGTGCCACTTATGAAGGAAACAAAAAAGTTGAAGAGGCAAAGGCAAACCTTTTGGTTCAACAATATAAATTGTTCAAGATGAAGGAAGATGAAGACATTGAAACCATGTTCTCAAGGTTTCAATTTCTTGTATTTGGACTTCAAGTGTAAAAAAAGTTATACAACTTATGATCATGTCAAGAAGATTATTAGGAGTCGTCCCACCACGTACAAACATAAGGTGACTGCTATACAAGAAGCTAAAGACTTAAACAAGATAAGTTTGGAGAGTCTGATTAGCAATCTCCAGATCCATGAGATGGAACTGACTAGAGATGAGCCTGTCAAGAAGTCAAAATCTCTTGCTTTGAAGTTTGTTGATCATTCTGCAAAATCTTCTTAAGTCTGGAAATTTGAAGAACCTTCTTATGAAGGAGATTCTAAAGAAAATTTGGAAGATGAAGAAATGTAATTCATAATCAAGATATTTTAATATCTGGCCAATAAGAAGAACAATAAATTCTCAAGAAGAGACAATGGTTTTAAATGGACAAGCTCCAGACTCAACAAAGATGACCAAAAAGAATGCTTCAACTACAAAAAACCTTGTCACTTCATTGCTGATTGTCTAGAGTTTCAGAAAGACCAACAAAAAAAGAAAGCTTTTAGAAGAACAGTTTCAAAAACATTTTAACAAGTAAAACAAATTCTTAGAAACCAAAGAAAGAAAGATATATGCTAAACACTTTTAAAAGTGGAATTAACAAATTAAATGAACAATATTTTACAATTAATACATTTATATGAAAATTTATTATTGATACATTTATACGTGTTCTTATGATTGCTAATATTTACTCTTAAGTCACCAATCGTTAAATTCAGTGGTGATTGACCCTGAACTTAGTAGGGAGGACCACGGTTCGATCCCCCACAACTATCCTCGGTTCTTATCTTTTAATATCATATTCCATGAATCTTATTTGTAACTTGAAACAAACACACCTTAAAAAAATATTTTAATTTTAATTTTTTATTTAGATTTAATCAAATCAAATACTTTTTACCAATAGTCTATATAATTGTTTTCTTCAAAAACTATTCAATTTTAAATATTTGTGTTTAACTCTCTTATAAACAAGATCTTCAATTGTTTAACTCTCTTATAAACAAGATCTTCAATTGTTTAACTCTCTTATTTGTGTTTCACTATCCTAGTTACCTTGGTTTACTAGTACTATATGTTGTAGGAATTTAATTTACCTTTTATCTTAGTCGATTTACTTTTCTAAATGATTTGATTAACTAGAACTAGTTTCTAAGATAAAGTGAAATGGCAATTATTGTCCACAATAAGTAGCTTACCAATGTAGTTACCCACATTTAAGAATTCGTAATGTATAGAAAATATGTGTTGCAATGTTGATAGTACATTATTATAAGCATAGATATAGATGTGTCTATCTTTCTCCTACACACATACACATCTATATTGTATGTTAAATGTATTGAATTTCAATCTATTGAATACACATGTTTTTTTTTAAAAAGAGTTTATTTTTTTAATCTCATATATATATATATATATATAT
This sequence comes from Vicia villosa, assembly GCF_029867415.1. NCBI lineage: Eukaryota > Viridiplantae > Streptophyta > Magnoliopsida > Fabales > Fabaceae > Vicia > Vicia villosa. Next base: position 912,566 of record NW_026705133.1, read on the forward strand.
ATATATATATATATATATATATATATATATATATATATATATATATATATATATATATATATATATATATATATATATATATATATATATATATATATATATATATATATATATATATATAAAAGGAATCAAATTATACGAATAAGTTACACTAAGTGTTACACTCTTTTATAACCATTGATTTTACGTTAATCTAACGGTTATTAAATGATCTCTTTTAAACTCATGATTTACATGATTCTTTTTAAAGATAATTTCTTCTATTTTTAGTAATAAATAAAAACAATTTTTTTAAAATATTTAATAAATAAAAAATTTAGAATTCTTAAACACCTCTACAAAAATTATTGATTATTAATAAAAAATATTTTCTTCTTATTTTTAAAATAATCTTAATTTTTGTATTTTCTTTATATTAACTTTTATATATTCAACTAAAGTAAATAATGAATCATGATTTTAAATATTTCTTAAAAAATCATAATTTTTAATAAAAAATATTATTTTTAATTTTAAACTAATTTCTCTTTTATTTAATTTCTTTAATATTTTTAATACGTTTTTGTACATTTTAATATGTACATTTTCTATAGTAAGTGATAATTTTTTCGATTACAACATAATTATTATGTACATTTTATTCACTATTTTATTTTTTTGTTTAACAATTCTTTAATACAATTTTAAAATTTACTTTAAAACTTATAAATTTCATTGTGTATTTTAAGAGGGTAAATATTGTTTTATATAATTGTTCTGGACTGGGCCAAGGTTAGGCCCACTATGATTTTCGGCCCAATAAACCTCAGAGGCCCACGTCCCTCTGCGGCCCTCCTACGCAGATAGGATGCCCACCTTAGACATGCTCGGCTGCCCTATATCCCCGAGCATGTGACACTAACATGCTCGGCACTGACGACCCCGCGAACACCTTCGATGCCGAGGACTCTGCTCCGCGCAGGGTTCCTTCATATTCAACCCTCCGAACAACTCGGATTCCACGTGGCTCCTGAAAGACCGCGTCTCCCTGGAACTTCGGAGCGGTTAACCAGGACAGAGGGCATACACGCACCTCCGATATTTCCGCTCAGGAAACCTGGCAGTCTCCTAGTTGGGCTTGGGAATCCAACCCAATAGCGAGATCATGGCCCAGCGCTGGGGGCTATATATACCCTCTTTAACTAGAGGGTCAGGTATTCAATTCTTACTTACTCTTAGCTAGTACTTGCGCTCCTTTGCTCGTCAACTTACTTTGGCATTGGAGTACCTTGCAGGTACACCCCCCTCTTCTCCTTCCTAGAAGATCCAGTCCGAGCAGCCTACGACGATTCTTCTGATCAGGTACGATCAGTGGCGCCGTCTGTGGGGATCTTGCTTCCCCATCTTTAAAGAACAAAGATCAAAGCTAATCATCTCCAATCGTCATGGCTGACAACAACAACAACATCCCAAACGCTGACCCTTTCCTCCTTCACGAGCTGATCGAGGAATCCTCCCGCGAGCTAGCTAATCATCGTCGGGGGGATCGTAGGCGACAAAGGTCCGGGCATGAAACCCAGGACACCCAGCTGTTGCAGGTCCTACAACAGGTCCAGAATGTTGACCATGTTCCTCTAGAAGGGCACGTTCAGAACGGCGAGCAGATCAGAACGACCAACGTGCCGGAACATGCCCAGAATGTGAATGAGACCGACCTCTGAGACGGGCAACATGCTTCCTCATTCACCCACACCTCCGAGAGGCGGAGAGCCCGTCACGGAGAGGAAGAAGAACCGCTCAACATTCCCGAGGATGCTGATCCCATCACCGTCCGCTTGCTCAAAGAAATACAATTGACGAACAGCCTCCTCAGAATTCAGGACGACCGAATTCACGAACTGGAGAGACAGCGAAGACGTCGCCCCTCTCCGCGGAGGCACTACAGGTCACGCTCCTATTCCTCCTCGCGCTCACCGCCGAGAAGATACCGTCGGCGTTCTCCATCTTCTTCAAGGTCTCCCCCGAGAAGACATCGCCGCCGGAGGACCCGTTCCCGTTCTCCACCCAGAAAGAACAGGAAGAACCAGAAACCTGAAGCCGCTGAACAGAGAAACCTCTCCCCCGAACAGGGCCGCCGGGGCCCCTCCAAAGCTACGCTGGGTGGAGACCAAGAGGATTCCCGACGAAACAGGCACTACCAGTCAACAGGGCCAAGCGACGAGGAGGACTTCCGCAGCCCCTTGTCCGCCCATATCAGGAGAGCCCACCTCCCTCGGGGGATGGAAAAACCACCAGTATTGGACCAATACGACGGGACCACTGACCCCGACGACCATATTCGGAGCATCGAAGCGGTCATGGACTATCACGTCGTCAGAGGCTCGATCAAGTGCCGCATTTTCCCGACCACCCTCAGGAAGGGAGCAATGAATTGGTACAGGAACCTCCCTTCGAACTCCATCCATTCCTGGACCGAGCTCAAAGAACTCTTCTTGAGCCACTTCACAGCCTCCCGACGACAACCGAAATCGGAAGCCAATCTCGAGGCCGTGGTACAAGGACCCAACGAACCTCTTCGAGATTACCTTGAAAGATTCAACAAGGAGGCCGTCCAAGTGCAGACAGAAGACTACATGAAGAGGTACATCTTGGAGCGAGGACTTCTCCCCGGCAGTGACTTCAAGAAGGCCATTAAGATTGAGAAGGTGCACTCGATGAATGCCCTCCTCCGCAAAGCAAAGGCGTTCATCGATTTTGAGGAAGGCGAGGCAGCCGCGATCAAAGCCTCGAGGGGCAGTGATGCCACTCGCAGCTCAAACCTCGAGGATCCGGGGTCACGCCGAGGACAAGACAAAAGAAGGGACGACAGGTCCCGAAATGTCAAAGAACGGCGAGGACCAGCAGGGCGTTTCAACGACTACACTCCTTTGAACACCTCCCGGGAGAAAATCCTGGCCGACTGCCAGAACGCCGAGTTCAAGAAATCCAACATCAGGCCTCCGAAATCAAATCCTACAAGACCGGGGACGGACAAGTCCAAGTACTGCAAGTACCACAAAAGTCACGGGCATATGACCGACGAATGCATAAATCTCAAAGATGCCATAGAGACCCTGATCAAAGAGGGCCACCTGGCAAGATACACCAAGAAGGGAGAACCCCCCAGAAGAGACATCCCTCGAAACTCTGACGAGGGGAACTCACCAGACAGCAGACCGCTTCAAGTCGCACTGTCCGTATCCCGACCGGAAGACTTCATCCCTTCCGTCGGCGTGACGACCGCCCTCAGCACCTGGGAACATTTCCCCACCGTAATGGTCATCTCCAACGGCGGGGACCCCGGCTCTCTCACCGTCAGTTCAGTCAAGAGAAAGTTCGACGAGATACTCAGCGCCAATGCCGATCTCGGCCCTACTCTGCGGAAATTCCGAGGAAAGTCAGAGCCAATCACTTTCTACCTCGAAGAACTGCCCGGCGGAGCTCCAAACGCCACCATTCCCCTCCTCGTCCGAGCCAGAATGGCAAACTTCGATGTTCGACGGGTCCTGGTAGATGAAGGTAGTTCAGTCGACATCATGTACTCCCACCTCTTCCAAACACTTCAGCTAGACGACTCGCACCTCACTCCCTATGTGGGGTCCGACCTCCAAGGTTTTAACGGAGCCACCACCAAACCATGGGGCTACGTCGAGCTGATTGTCACCTTCGGGGAAGGGGAAGCGTCCAGGCAAGTCAAAACCAGGTTTTTGGTAATCGACTGCAAAACATTGTACAAATGCATCATCGGGCGCCCAACACTGGCCGAGCTAACCGTCGTGCCCTCCACGGTCCATCTGAAGATGAAGTTCTACACGAGGACAGGGAAAGTGGCAACCATCAACGCCGACATTGAAGTTGCGAGAAGGATCTTCGATGCATCCGTCAAAGGACTAGAGCTGATCGCTCCTCCGACCAGCTCCAACAAAAAACCAAGAGCCGAAGACAAGCATCCTCGGGAAGATCAGGTTCCAACGGCCAACGTCAGCTCAGTCGACCTCGATGCAAGGTTTACGCAAGAAGAACTGAAGACCGGGGAAGAGACACAATCAAAGGCCCCTCATCCCGTCCGGCCTGTCCCCGACGGAGACTTCGAGCTGATCCCCCTGGGGGACAACCCCAACAGAGCAGTGAAGATCGGCAAAGGCATCCCTGACCTGCCGAGGAAGCAACTCGTAGCCTGCCTTCGAGCCAATGCCGACCTGTTCGCCTGGAGCGCCGCAGAGATGCCCGGACTCGACCCTGAGGTCGCCTGTCACCACCTCTCCATCAATCCAACCGCCAAGGCCGTAGTACAACGTAGGCGTCGGCAGTCTCCCGAGAAAGCGGAGGCTGCCGAGAAAGCTGTAAAAGACCTCCTAGAGGCAAATTTTATTTCCGAGGCCAAGTATTCAACTTGGCTCTCAAACGTTGTACTTGTTAAAAAATCTAATGGAAAATGGAGAATGTGTGTTGATTATACTGATGTTAACCGGGCATGTCCAAAAGACGCCTACCCTTTACCTAATATTGATAGACTGGTCGACAACTCGGCCGGCTATAAACTGTTGTCCTTCATGGACGCTTATTCTGGTTACAACCAGATTCCCATGGCGAAATGCGACAAGCAATGCACCGCTTTCATGACCGAATCGGGCAATTATTACTACAACGTAATGCCCTTCGGACTCAAAAACGCCGGGGCAACCTACCAGCGGATGATGAACAAGGTCTTCCGAGGAGAAATCGGCGACACGCTCGAGGTGTATATGGACGACATGATCGTCAAATCTCGAGAAGACTCCGACCACACACTACATCTCGAGCGGGTCTTCAAGCAGGCCAGGTCTTGCAGGATGCGCTTCAATCCGGAGAAGTGTACCTTCGGAGTACGGGCAGGCAAATTCCTCGGCTTCTACTTAACAGAACGAGGAATAGAAG